>NW_017098097.1:0-137494 GCF_001412225.1 Nicrophorus vespilloides
TATACTCATAAATATTGTTCCTTTTAATTTAATTATATATCAAGGTTGTTTTTTAGGAAATGTTTAAGATTTCATTACTATATGTACAATTATTTATTTGTAATATTATATTTGTTTAGTCTATAAAGAAAGATTACAGATTATCAACAATAATTCTAAGCGAAGAAATTTCAGTTATAAAAGGATTTTTTTTTTGGTTTTTCATTTAAAATATGTGAATTTCAATTGTTATAAAAAATATATTTGACCTGATTCATTCATAATTGTGTTTTAATAAAATTTCAAAATATTATTAAACATTTGAAAAAAAAAGTTTCCATTATTTACTTTAAATTATTGTAAATAGAAAATAAATAAAAATGTTTTACTCTCATAAAGAGTGACCTAGTTTTTCTTTTATTCTACAAACTTTTGAATTCAGTAATTATATAGAGAGATTTAAATTTATTTTTGTACTTCTGCAACATCTGTGGGATGGCAATTCTCGAAATGGAAAGTAATCATCATCAGAAATTATAAACACGTACGCGCTCCGCCTTGCATGAAATTTAATCCTCGCTGGTCTTAATAAAGACGAAAAAAAAACATATACCCACTAAAGAGTCCTTTGTTCATAATGCATTGAACATTGCGCAACAGCCAATTAAAATTTCTAAATTAAAAAGCGAAGATGTTAATATTTATGAGTGTTTATTACAAGGAAACATTACACAAATGTGCATCGTTTTACATCAATAATTGGAATTCAGTTGCATAACAATATTTATAATATTACTAATAAAACATTAAGTAGTTTTGATGATTGATGAACGTTTTAATAGTTATTTCAGTTGTTTATTCAATTGTTTTATTGTCGATTTAGATGTGATTTTTTTTACATAAACAAACGTATTCAGATTGCTGTGAGTAAAGAGATACTCCTCAGTTTCAGTTGTTGAGTTCAGAAGTCACTCAGGTAGATCAGAGAGGAGTACTCGAATAGGATTATATATTCACTCTTTGAGGACACAGAACACGAAACTTGAACAAGAAAGCAATTGCAGATATCGCTATTATCTTTTTACAGTCTATGAAATTTACGGTGTTTTGTTCCCGAAATTTTATAGGTTTACGACCCATTCGCTCCGCATAATAAAGTTTTAATCTTAGCGGAGGTTATCTAACCAATGCGAACGTGCGAAATTCGGATGATTTAACTCTCAAATGTGATGAAGTAAATTACATCAATGTAATGCTGTATTCCAACGCAGATGTGTCTCGAAGCTGGAGGACATCAGTTTTCTTTTTATTAATAAAAAAAAAGACGACGTCGCAGCATATTGCCATAAAAGGAGGATATCTCTGCTATCAACTTGGAATGTTATTATTACATCAAGGAATTTGTTATGTCTGAGCAATGCAATAACATTTCAATTATTATTACATGCATTTGAATTAATCATTGGAACTAAATATAAACAACATTTATTGTATAATAACATACAAATCATTTGAACTAATTAGTCTTAACAATTTGTTTGGACCAATTTAAATTGACACATGTCAAACTCAAATGTCAAATTAAAGGTAATATGAAGAAATGTCAAATGGAAGATGACATAACCACAATAATGGCGGTAAAACAAAATAGTGACGCTTGTTATATGACAAATTGAAGATTGGTTAGCAAACATTCCTTTGGTAAAAAAGTGTTATTTCTAATTATAACTCTCACCTTATGTTTTTGTTTCCTTTGAATCTGCAATAATGTTTTATTTCTTTGAGAGGAGGCAACGAGAGTATACTTCTACAATAATTGCACCACGTAATCCACTGAATGTCAGTTGCCCTGGAGACGGGATGAAAACAGTACGGAACAAAAAGCTATGAATTCTTGATAGTCGTAAATAAACAACGCAATCAACGGAAGAGTATTTGAAAGCATTTCTCCTCTTCTTCACCGACACAATCTTCAATCTCTGAAACGCCTTTTGCAGTTTCTATTCAATAAATTGAAATAATTGCAACAAAAAATTAAATATTTGAAAAGTTGAAAGTTGAAATTTGTCTTTGTTTTTTAAAAACGTTAGAAATTGTTCTTTGAAATATGTTGGAAATGTATAAACAGTTGAATAAAATAGTTTAGATTAATGAATGATGTAGTTAAAGTTTATGTTGTTGTCAATGAAGATTTTCTGATAAAATTATTTGTAGTGACGATAATTGACTTAGAAAACTTAAATGCGTTGCTGAAAGGTTGATAATGAACACGCAAAGTGTTCACTTTTTATACACGTTATGTCAAGAATATAAAGAGCGTTTCTTTAGTAGAAGTTTTCAATGTATTATATTGAGTCCATTAACGCTTTTGTTGAACTCATCTTAGCAAATCTATCATCTTTTATAAATTTATTGGAAAAATACACCTCGAATTCAATAAATTATTACAAATCTAACTAGGATTTAGTATAAGATTAATTTATTATAATTTCAATTTTCATTGAAATGTAGTAATAACAAAGTATGTCTTTATATTTATTTGAATGCTTTACTTCCTAAGCGGTTCATTCTGATAAATTTAATCAAGAAAATTCATTAAGTTCTACTTTGTATGGATCTGAGATCGGAATAAGATTTAGCTGCTATAGACGTATCAAGAAGAGAAAAAAGAGTGGAAGAAAACACTATAATCCGTCCTTTGCGCATTCAAAAATCCGCCCGAATGAATGGATCCTTTCGCAAAGAAAGCGAGCGTTTTCAATTACACACCGTGTTTGATAAGTCCATGTTTACTATTGCACGTAAAAGAGACCGAGGAATAAAATGAAAAGCACGAGCTTCATCTTCTTCCCGTTTCCTTTCGCTTTTCTTCGTATTTTTTCTTTTTCTTCGTCGTTG
Source organism: Nicrophorus vespilloides (assembly GCF_001412225.1). Taxonomy (NCBI): domain Eukaryota; kingdom Metazoa; phylum Arthropoda; class Insecta; order Coleoptera; family Silphidae; genus Nicrophorus; species Nicrophorus vespilloides. The sequence goes on from NW_017098097.1 coordinate 2,878, forward strand.
TCGGACAATGCGAAATTACGGATTTGATCAATTATGAATTGGAGGGAATTGCGGGGCGACGGCAGCAGGAAATCGTGGGTAATGGTTTTTAGGAGGGGGTGGGGGGGCGTCAGTTTTGGTGGGTTGGTATCGACTTCCTGCAAAAGGGGAAGAGGCGAAGGTTGACTGAGGAGGTGGCGGTGGTAGAGTAGGTTGAGGACTGGGCCAAATGCAACATTTTGGGTGGGTGGATCGATAGGAGCGGGATTCGCCACCTCTTTCGCTGCCGCCGCCACCACCACCACTGCCACCCCTACGGACGGTCGCCACCGTCGCCACGCCCGAAAAATAAGATCGGTCAAGGTCGTTCAAACAGAAGCACTCTCATTGTGCGAAAACACACACACACACACTTTTTTTGTTTCTTCCAACATGTGACACGCTTCGTTTCGCGATTACCAAAGAAGATGGTGGAGAGAGGGTTGGAAGAGAAGAGAAGAGAAAAAAAAGCGGTGTTGTGTGAAACAACCCCGACGCCACGTTTGACGCTTCCAACAATTGACACAATACCTCTTCTTTTTTCCGCACAGAATTCTTCACGCTACAATGGACCATACAAAAAAGAACAGCGCATTACCGAAGCATACCATCAGATGACTGGTATAAACATCAGAGCTGCCCGCATTCATACAATGAGATCGTATTTCATAAAAGTCAAATAAATAACTGTTTGGGATTTTCTTTTCGCTTTAATTTCGTTATTCTTAACAATTTATTATGTTCATACAATTAGTTTAGAATTACTTAATTTATATTAATAATTTTACTGTCAAATTAAAAAAAAAAAGTTGTTTAAGCCATGGAAATATTGACTCTTTACTCGATAAGTATGTACAGTAGAATCATAATTGAATAAGTCAATTAAAGTTAAATCTATTGGCTTTAAAAATAGTATAGATTTGTATCATTTGTAGTTTAGCTACAATCAGTTTTGCAAGTTGAAAAGTCTCGAAAAATAAAAAGATTTTACATTTTGTAGTATAATAGTGATAATTGAATTATCCAATTAAAGCTAAATAACAGGGTTTTTAAATATATCTTAATTAATATTTAAGGCACTCATGGTTTAACTGCCAAATTAAAAATGAAACATAGTCTCTATGTTTTATCTCATTACTTGATAAATATACACTGTACAGCGATTATATAATAATTTTATTAAACTTAAATAAATAGGCTTTAAAACATGTGTTTGTGACAGCCGTCGTTCAACTGTCAAATTTGAAAAATGATTTTTGAAGTTTCAAAAAAAATAGTGTCTTTATATTTTATTTAATTCTTCGATAATTCTTCAGCTGTTAAATTTGAAAATTAATCATTTTTTACATTTTTTGAAAACAGTCTCATACATTTTATTTAATTAACCGATAAGTATACGCCGTATAACTATTATAAATTTATATTATTAGTAGTTTAGTTCCAATTAGCTGTCAAAAAAATAAGCAGCGTTTTTTTTAAATTTTATTTTAATTATATATTGAAGTGTTGAAATGTTCGAAAGGATTTGAAGAAAGAAATTAAATTTAATTAGAGCAATTGAAGACCTTGTGGGTTTTGTTTTTGTAAGGAAGTTTCGCGTGGGACGAAATTGGACGAGCGTTTTGTTTGGAAATTACATTTGCAGCGATGCAGTAAACTTCATTATTAATTTACGTCCACTTTGATATAAAACCAACAGATCTTTATATAATACTCTATTAAAATAACTTTTATAACTATTAACAATTTTACAACTACAATTGTAGCAAATTGACTGTATAAAGAAAATAAGACTGTAAATGGAAATGATGGAGATTGGTATGAGAATGAGCAAACGGAGAGTGTTGTAAGAAAAACAAACAAACAAACGTCGAAGGGGTTGAAAAAGAACTTTCGACCTTTCCGCGCTGAGGGGTTGTTTGGTGGAGCATCGCGACTCGTATAAAAAGCGCAGACGAAGAGAAGAGAGAACAAAAAAAAAAGAAGACAGAGGCAATATGTCCATAGACTTCTCTCCCTGATTGAGTATTCCAAACATGCGATGGATTTGGTAAGGGATCGATAGATTGGAAGAGAAACAGAAGGGAAAGGAGAGAGGAGCAGAAAATGAGTGTAGTACTCTGACTGAGCGCAAGAGATATAAAAAAAAAATGAAAAGGAATTGCACAAAAATTTCGCACTTCAATATATTTTTTTTACGGATTTATTGCAAATGGGAAACCTACGCTCATCCCGCGTCTGCAGAACATTCCGTCTTTATTCCACTTCTTCATTCGTGTCGATATTCATATATTAAGCCGGAAATTGGATTTCTTAGCAAAAAATAATATAAACTGAAGAATATCGTTTTATTAAAACAGATTTTTTTATATTGTTTTCATATCCTTTCAGAATGTATAAAATGTGAAATACACTAAAAAAAGGTAATAAACAGACAAGGATTCTGTATAAAATGGGAATAATAATTTAGGAGAAAACAGATGGATGGATGTAAAGAAAACGCTGAGTTAAGGGTGGAAAGTAAATTGGAGTGCATTGTGATACACATCTACTTGTGAAACGTTCTGGAAAGGAAAACGAAATGGGCCACGGCCGGATTTGGGCGCGAAATTGAAGAGCAAACAAGGAAATGTAGGGTGCAAAGATAGTCTAAGTCTGCACACTACAGAAGAGGAATGAGATTGGTTTAAATCGTGTGGAAATTTGAATGTAAAGGTTTTCAATATAACAACATAAATATCTTACAAAAGCGTTCAGTTTTTTTTGTTTAATGTAAATTAAACAAAAAAATTAAGAAATTTTATGATTATTTTGTTCCAATTTTTACAAGTTAAGAGAAATATTTCATACTAAAATTGTATTATGAACTTTGAGCGATATTCGTTGATAATACAATGAAGATCTCCTGCAATTAAAGTGCTCCAACTGTAACGTAATTGATTTATGTTGAAATCTCGTAACTGAATTATTTCGAAGAGGTATAATAATAGATAACGTTACTAATCAATACTGAGTCAAGAACATATCCCGATAAGTATGAAACGATGTCGGTTCAACCTTGAGCGATTTTATAGAGTTCACAAATAATAAAATATGAAAGTTTTATCAATAGTTTCATCGTAATTCAAGAAATATTTATGAATATACTGCAACTATATTTTCGTTCATAAAATCAATTTGAATTATATTTTGAAATGGATTCAAAGTTATTATTTCATATTTTTTTTAAAAATAATTGGGCTTAAATTTTGGCGGATGCGCCGGGTTATGGTATTAATTCGTTTTTATTTGTATATCAAAATGGTTGAAAGAGAATTGCCAGAAAAAAGGATACACATATGTTTTTATGGTAGTTGAAACGAGTTTCCCAAATGGAAGAAAATATGATTGAAATAATCAAGTTTATGGTAGAATATAATTGTAATTTTCGGCTGGATTTGCTGGGACATCACACCCCTCTCTATATTGTTACTTTTTCGCAGATAATTTTCGATTTTTTAGGGGTTGAAACCCTTGCCAATTATAAAAAAGTTGACAAATATGAAAGTATACTCGAGGATACGCATATTTTTTTATAATAGTTGAAACCAGTTTCCCAAATGGAAGACAATATTATTGAAATAATCAAGTTTATGGTAGAAAATAATTGTACTTTTCTGCTGGATTAGCTGGGACATCACACCCTCTCTATATTGTTACTTTTTCGCAGATAAATTTTCGGTTCTTTTTAGGGGTTGAAACCCTTGCTAATTATAAAAAAAGTTGACAATTATGAAAAGTATACTTGAAGATACGCATATGTTTTTATGATAGTTGAAACGAGTTTCCCAAAAGGAAGACAATATGATTGAAATAATTATGTTTATGGTAGAAAATAATTGTACTTTTCTGTTGGATTCGCTGGGACATTACACCCTCTCTATATTGTTACTTTTTTGCTGATAATTTTCGATTTTTTTAGGGGTTGAAACCCTTGCCTATTATAAAAAAAGTTGACAAATATGAAAAGTATACTCGAAGATACGCATATGTTTTTATGATAGTTGAAACGAGTTTCCCAAAAGGAAGACAATATGAGTGAAATAATCAAGTTTATGGTAGAAAATTATTGTACTTTTTTGCTGGATTTGCTGGAAAATCACACCCTCTCTATATTGTTATTTTTTCGTAGATAATTTTCGGTTCTTTTTAGGGGTGGAAACCCTTGCTAATTATAAAAAAGATGACAAATATGAAAAGTATACTCGAAGATACGCATATGTTTTTATGTATAAATGAAACGAATATCCCAAATGGACGATAATATGTTTGAAATAACACACGGGATAACAGTCTTTCTATATTATTACGTTTTAACAACAATTTTTTGTTCTTTTTTTGGGGTTGAAACCCTTGCCAAAATATTAAAAAAAAGTAGATAAATATGAAAAAAATTCTCGAGGATCCCATCTGTTTTTGAGTGGAACTTTTGCAGCGAATTTCCTCCCCTTGAGAGTAAAATGATTATACGTAATACAAAATGATCTTGTTAGATGAATTATCGTTTTCCTCTTGAATATTTGTATTAATTAAGTGGGGTAATTTATTCTCGGTGCGTCCATATTTAGTACCGGTCGTATACTTCACGTTAATAATGAGCGGTCTTCATTGTAAAATTTATCGAATGACTTAGTGGGCGACCGTACTATACGATACAGACATTAAGGGACCATTCGCATTTGAATAATTGATGGCGATCCCGAAATTCCATTTATCCTCGTTGGTGGAAGGTCGAAGGATCTTTCTCTTTCCTCTGTTCTATTTGCTTTATTTACACATTTTTTTTGGGGGAGAATGGACACACACAGGCATTAGAAATTCCGGACACCACAAACTGTTGAATTTTGAACCGATGCCAGAGAAACTCACCAAAATCCAATGCCGAAGAGGGGAAAAACGAAGAGTGCAGATGCTATCTAACCAGAATACGTAATAAGGGGATTATCTCAGAGGCGGCCATTGCTGTTTAATTCTAAAGCAGATGTTATTGTTGTCATCATCGCAGAAGAAAGATATTTTAAAAGTTTTAAATTTTCTTAGTAAATACCAAATTTAATTTAATTACATAACAATTCATCCTTTGTTATTTAATGATAACTAATAAATAACAAAATGTTAAACTTAATGAAATTACTTGTTTCTATGGTAATATGTTCAAATGAAAATAATAACGAATAATGTCATTTATTAATTAATGTGATATTAATATATAAATGAAACTATTTTGTTTTCAGAATCTTGTTATTATAAATAAAACAACATTTGAAAATCTGTCATTTTGTTAATTAATTATAACAAATTTGACATATGTCAATTAATGTCCATTGTTAGTTAATGATAACTATGTCAAATTTAATTAAATTATTTGTTGCCATGGAAATATGATACAACACAAAGTACTATGAAATACTGTCATTTGTCAATTAATGATAAATAATTTAACATATGTCAAAATTCAATTATTTTACAGTGATTATGTATACTGAATTCAATACTGACAACTGTAAAAACATGTATTCGAATTTTTTATACAGTTAAAACTTATGAGGCAAAAGGATATTGCAGTGAAGATATGAAGCGCTTTGACAAATGTAGTCCGCAGCATTCACAGCTCGCAACTGACACGGAAATTCCGACTTCTCACTTCAATCGTATCCAGAGCGTGAAAAGTACAAGAAAAACTTATTATCCGCTTAAACTATTTCCTTTTCAAATATAAAAGGTTATATAGTGTATAGTGTACGTAATCAATTTAGGTTATTATAACTCAATTAAAAAAAGGTTTTGTTTATGTAATGAAAATTGTAAACAACAAAAAATTCACGTACAAAATCTATTGTTTACTGACATAAACATCAAATGGTTACCCGACAAAAACACACATGTAAAAATCGCACAGACAAAAGCACGCAAAAACAAAAGTTATATAATATAGATACTACGTTTTTGTTTAAAATAATTTTATTAAAAAACAGAGATTTTTTTTTCTTTACGTAACAAAAAATGTGTTAACATTATGTTGTTATGAAATTTCATCTTAAAAATTATTGCTTGTTGCAAAAGGGATAAGAATGAAGGGTCGAATATATTTTTTTTATACGTGCGTTTTTTTATTTATGTGGATGGAAATATTTGGGGTATGTAAATAGGGAATTCGACCGCAAAGTGGCGTACGAAACCGGAACAAGAAAAAAAAGGGAAAATGCCCTGGAGATAAGATCTCTCTATCCCCCCTTTAACTGTATCAACTTTATCCTTGAATTACGACTCCATTTTTATTCCACCGTCGACTACCTTCCTTTTTCGCATTTTTCAAGAGATCTGAAAACACGAAAAATGTACAAAAAGAAGCAAAAACAACATTATTCGTAATAATACTAACGTAAATTCTATTACGTTGGTATTATTGCATATTGAATGAATAAAAGAGAATTAAATGTTTGTAAACAGACTTCTCGACGTAAATATTTGTTATTGCAGGGAAAACTGTTTACATAACATAAAGGTACACGTTTTATAATCAGTTTCATTTACTTTTATTTGATTTAATTATGGGTTTTTTTTATTTATTTGTTTCAAAAATTAATTAATTTGCTTTAAACATAATTATTTAAATGTTTCAATGTTTTTCTTTCAGTATAATTAGAAATTCGCAAAATAATAATTTAAAATTAAAGTCGTAAAACATTAAAAAATGTATACAAATTATTAGGAATATCATTATAATTAATAAATGCGTAATTTATCAAAACTATTAACAATTTGGTAGAAATTAGTGTAGTTTATACGACAGTTAAAAAGTGTTTTGCTTTAATGTCCTTGTTTGTAACTCTATACAAGAAAGATGAAGAGACGAGTAGGAAAAGCGATCGTTTTCGTCCAGTTAATTGAGTGGGTCCCGAAAATGGGGACTGGATATAAATAGCCCAAACGGTTTGAAGTATCCACGCTCCGTCCACTTTTTTTTCTTCGTTCAACGAAGGTCCGCATCGCTTAAGATGTGTCGACCCTCATTCCATCGAGGGATATTAATGAGGACCTTCCACATCCTGCTCATCCTCTTCATTCACCTTGTCCTTTTAAATATCTCCTGCAGACATCAACGCGAGTGTTTTCTTCATCAATAAACATTTCCAAACATAAATTTTACTTCCGAAAACAATTATCCGCATGTTTTCAACGAATATAGGTAGAAAAATACACGTTTCTTCACGCTCTGAATACGTTCGCTTCGAGTTTGCATGACACGTAGTTTGTAAGCTGAAATTATAGCTATAGTTCAAAAGTACTTCATCTACACTTAATGTCTTCTTGCATCATAAGTTTCAAAATTTAAATTTATATTATATTGAATTAATAAGACATTCGTATACACCATCAACTATTAATCTATGGGTAAGCGAAATGACAGCTGTCACTGAATGTCAAAAAATAAGCAATTGGGTCGCAGGGTAATTACAAGGAAAAAAATGTTGAGTTGCGTTAAATGACAGCTGTCACTTAACGTCAAAAAAGTAAACTAGTAAACAATATAATTATACAAATGTGTATTAACCTACGAAACGTCAAATATTAGTTCAAATCAATGCTTTTGTATTATTATTAGTTCTGTTTATTTTACGTGTGATTTTCACGAAACATTTAGACATTCATACGTTATTTCCGACAATTACCGTGTTTTAGTTTGTGCATGCAAATTTGCATTGTTTAATTAAATGCGCCAAATCTATTTGAACATTAAAGCGGAATTTAGGTAGAAGCCGGACGTGCGAATGTCCAGTCCCACAAAGTTGTTCCTTATTGCGATGTACGTTGTTCACTGGAGGGGAATCCCCGTTTACCACAAACTCCAAACTATTAAATATCAAATGTTACAAACATGCAACATGTTTTCATTACTTGTCATTTGTCAAAATTTAACAAAAGTATTATTATATGGATTCATAGCCTTCTAAAATTTGCAAAAAAAAAACTTGAGGGATCCAAAAGATGCATATGAAAGTTGGATATTTGGGGAATGCAATGTGTGTTATGTAATTGCTGTGGTTTCATTAATTTGGCTGTAATTTATTAAAAAACAGAGATTTTTTTTTCTTTACGTAACAAAAAATGTGTTAACATTATGTTGTTATGAAATTTCATCTTAAAAATTATTGCTTGTTGCAAAAGGGATAAGAATGAAGGGTCGAATATATTTTTTTTATACGTGCGTTTTTTTATTTATGTGGATGGAAATATTTGGGGTATGTAAATAGGGAATTCGACCGCAAAGAGGCGTACGAAACCGGAACAAGAAAAAAAAAAAGGGAAAATGCCCTGGAGATAAGATCTCTCTATCCCCCCTTTAACTGTATCAACTTTATCCTTGAATTACGACTCCATTTTTATTCCACCGTCGACTACCTTTCTTTTTCGCATTTTTCAAGAGATCTGAAAACACGAAGAATGTACAAAAAGAAGCAAAAACAACATTATTCGTAATAATACTAACGTAAATTGTATTACGTTGGTATTATTGCATATTCAATGAATAAAAGAGAATTAAATGTTTGTAAACAGACTTCTCGACGTAAATATTTGTTATTGCAGGGAAAACTGTTTACATAACATAAAGGTACACGTTTTATAATCAGTTTCATTTACTTTTATTTGATTTAATTAAGGGGGATTTTTATTTATTTATTTGAAAAATTAATTTTCAGTTGAATTATCGATTCAACCAGGTGCATTTACAATTTTTTCCCTTATTTGTATACTTTAAACATGATTATTTTAATGTTTTTCTTTCAGTATAATTAGAAATTCGGTCAAGTAATGAATTTAAAACTAAAGTCGTAAAACAGTAAAAACTATATACAAATTATTAGGAATATCATATAATTAATAAATGTGTAATTTATCAAAACTATTAACAATTTGGTAGAAATTAGTGTAGTTTATACGACAGTGTTTCTCTTAGCTTTGTCGTTCTTTGTAACTCTATACAAGAAAGATGAAGAGACGAGTAGGAAAAGCGATCGTCTTCGTCCAGTTAATTGAGTGGGTCCCGAAAATGGGGACTGGATATAAATAGCCCAAACGGTTTGAAGTATCCACGCTCCGTCCACTTTTTTTTCTTCGTTCAACGAAGGTCCGCATCGCTTAAGATGTGTCGACCCTCATTCCATCGAGGGATATTAATGAGGACCTTCCACATCCTGCTCATCCTCTTCATTCACCTTGTCCTTTTAAATATCTCCTGCAGACATCAACGCGAGTGTTTTCTTCATCAATAAACATTTCCAAACATAAATTTTACTTCCGAAAACAATTAGCCGCATGTTTTCAACGAATATAGGTAGAAAAATACACGTTTCTTCACGCTCTGAATACGTTCGCTGCGAGTTTGCATGACACGTAGTTTGCAAGCTAAAATTATAGCTATAGTTCAAAAGTACTTCATCTACACTTAATGTCTTCTTGCATCATAAGTTTCAAAATTTAAATTTATATTATATTGAATTAATAAGACATTCGTATACACCATCAACTATTAATCTATGGGTAAGCGAAATGACAGCTGTCACTGAATGTCAAAAAAAATAAGCAATTGGGTCGCAGGGTAATTACAAGGAAAAAATGTTGAGTTGCGTTAAATGACAGCTGTCACTTAACGTCAAAAAAGTAAACTAGTAAACAATATAATTATACAAATGTGTATTAACCTACGAAACGTCAAATATTAGTTCAAATCAATGCTTTTGTATTATTATTAACGCAATTAGTTCTGTTTATTTTACGTGTGATTTTCACGAAACATTTAGACATTCATACGTTATTTCCAACAATTACCGTGTTTTAGTTTGTTCATGCAAATTTGCATTGTTTAATTAAATGCGCCAAATCTATTTGAACATTAAAGCGGAATTTAGGTAGAAGCCGGACGTGCGAATGTCCAGTCCCACAAAGTTGTTCCTTATTGCTATGTACGTTGTTCACTGGAGGGGAATCCCCGTTTACCACAAACTCCAAACTATTAAATATCAAATGTTACATACATGCAACATGTTTTCATTACTTGTAATCTGTCAAAATTTAACAAAAGTATTATTTTATGCCTTCTAAAATTTGCAAAAAAAAAAACTTTAGGGATCCAAAAGATAAAGTTGGATATTTGGGGAATGCAACGTGTATTAAGTAATTGCTGTGGTTTCATTAATTTGGCTGTAATTTACGTTCAAGAATGAAATGATGAAAAAGTAACCATCAAATTTTATTGATTGAACAAAAGTTCCATAGTTTTCTTTTACAATTTCAACTCCATCTACAATCGAAAATTATAAATAGAATTATTTTGTAAATAAAAATTTAAAAAAATAATAAAATTCTCTAAAATCGTCTGTGAAATATAACCAAATTTGTCCTAATATCCATGATTACATGAATATTACATTATAAAATCCATGTAATAATGTATAAAAAGAAATATGGTGTATGGGTAATCGCTCTATCTGCAGATAAGACCATTAATCTTCGTAGCATAGCAAAAATACGTCATCCAGTAAATCCCCTGCAGAATCCACCCCCACGGTTCCATAAATTAATTCTTTTTCTTATATTCTTTTTTTCCTTGATACGCACGTCTGAATTTATGTAAAAAATGTATAAAGTGCAAATGAAAACTGGAGCCGAATTGAAATTCTTCCTATATAAAAAAAAAAATATATATAACAGAGAGATGAAAAGAATTCATTCAGTTTATATGGAACAAGTTTAATTATATATGAATAAACTGAGGCATTTTGACAATGAGTAAATTTACTGTTGTTGTTAGTATTGAAAATATAAAATTTAAAAATAGTATTTTAAGTTTTCACGATTTTAATTAAAATTTAAATTTCTCAATTAATTCTTTAATTTATTTATTTTTATTAATGAAAGCAATTTAAAAACCGGCAAACTGTATAAATTAAATGATCAATTACGGTAGGAGATTAAGGCTATTAAGAGAGTAATGTTTAAGTTAATTTAAAACTAGAATGAGATGGATTGGATCTGTTACGTTGAGAAACTTTCCAATGTTGAATTAGAGGAAATAATCCCTGAAGTTGTTCATGCATCTGCATTGTTATTTCTCATATTTGACTTGAGCTAACGCAGGAGTTGCGAGTTTCTCCGGAGAAACCAAATTTTTTCACAGGCTTTTTGCTTATAAAAGGTTGTTAACACCTAAGTTATAATGAAGAAACTAGAACGGTTTTCACTAAATTCAACATCAATATCATTTTTTCTTGCACTTTGAACTGTATAAAATAATAATGTATTTATGTGAAAAGGTGACCCTTTTATTACTCGTGCCTTCAGAGAATGGGAATAAAATTGAGCTTGAACTTGGCGCTCGCATCCACATCTAAAATTCATAAAGCATGCTAAATGCATTTAGTATCAATGTCATCTGCACTTTTCGAATCTCCCCGATAATCCAGGCTGCGTCAAACATTTCAAACTATTTAAAAAAAAAAGAAGGTCGCTGCAGCAGCAGCAGCTTGAATATCCGAACTTAATTGGTTATCCAACTCGACCATATATTAATTAAATAACTTTAATTGCATTATCGATTCGCACGCTCGCGTCTGCAATCTAATTAGATGTGCATACATTATTTTAGATTCGAATCAAACGGAGCGTAATCTAATTCCGCTGCGTTATTCGAATTACATAAAAGTCTATATTATTTTAATTTATTATATAAAAGTTTGTATTTTAAATTAATTTAATATACTGTAGTATATACAGAAGAAGCGGAGGTGGAAATAAATATGATTCGAATGTGTTTTTGTGCGTAATTGAAGAAATAAAGTCTTTTTAATGACACCTATTTTTATAAATCGTTTATACAAACTTACGCACATTTCTATTTAGAGATTTGATTACTAAAATATCTGAAAAATACAGATTCTTAAATTAAATTCAAAGTTTTATAAATGATGTAATACTTTATTTTAAAATTGGTATAATAAAAATTCATAATTTGTTGTCTTTAAAAAACTATATATCATCAAATTAAATATATCTGTCGTCATTTTGTAATAGTGCGTCATTCAAAAGAGTCGTACTTTTTATTCTTAATTACCTTATAATCTATATTTTGAATGATAATATTACATTTTAATTAACATTAATTACAGTTAATACAGGAGCTGTTATGTGTATCTGTCAGTTTTCATTTGACAATTGTCCGTTATGCATTGTTTTTTTGATTTGACAGTTATGCATGTTTGTTATTATTTGACAGTTGTGCATGTTTGTTTACATTTGACAGTTATTCATGTTTGTTATGCATGATTTTTCTTACTTGACATTTGTACATGTTTGTTTTTTTATTTGATAGTTGTGCATGTTTGTTTTCCTTTGACAGTTATACATGTTTGTTATCATTCGATAGTTGTGTATGTTTGTTTTCATTTGACAATTGTGTTTTCATTTTACAGTTGTGCATGTTTGTTTACGTTTGACAGTTATTCATATTTGTTATCATTTGACAGTTATGCATGATTTTTATTACTTGACATTTGTACATGTTTGTTTTCATTTGATAATTGTGCATGTTTGTTTTCATTTGACAATTGTTCAAGTTTGTTTGCATTTGACAGTTGTGCATGTTTGTTTACGTTTGACAGTTATTCTTGTTTGTTATCATTTGACAGTTATGCATGATTTTTATTACTTGACATTTATAGATGTTTGTTTTTATTTGATAATTGTGCACTTTTGCTTTCATTTGACATGATTTATTTATTTATTTAGTTATGCATGTTTTTTTTTTTAATTTGACAATTGTGCACGTTTGTTTGCATTTGACAGTTGTGCATGTTTGTTATCATTAGACAGTGTATGTTTGTTTTCATTTGACAGATATTTGCATAATTTTTATTACTTGACATTTATTCATGTTTGTTTTTATTTGATAATTGTGCACTTTTGCTTTCATTTGACATGATTTATTTATTTAGTTATGCATGTTTTTTTTTTATTTGACAATTGTGCACGTTTATTTGCATTTGACAGTTGTGCATGTTTGTTTACATTTGATAGTTATACATGTTTGTTATCATTTGACAGTTATGCATGATTTTTTTTACTTGACAGTTGTACATGTTTGTTTCCACTTGATAATTGTGCACGTTTGTTTTCATTTGACAGTTGTGCATGTTTATTTTCCCATGACAGTTATATAAATTTATTATCATTCGACAGTTGTGTATGTTTGTTTTCATTTCATAATTATGTACTTTTGCTTTCTTTTGACAGTTATGCATGATTTTTGTTACTTGACAGTTGTACATGTTTGCTTTCATTTGATAATTGTGCACGTTTGTTATCATTCGACAGTTGTGTATGTTTGTTTTTATTTGACAGTTGTGCACGTTTGTTTTCATTTGACAGTTGTGCCTGCTTGCTAACATTTGACAATTATATATATTTGTTATCACTTGACAGTTTTGTATGTTTGTTTTCATTTGACAGTTATGAATACCTGCGTGATCACTTATATTATATTAATTGAACACCTGTGTAAACACCTGCATATTAATTGAGTAGATCATTTGTTGAGATGTTTTGATTCGTACAAATTGGAATTATATACGGTATTTTTTTTGGAGATACGTAATAATAATTTGATGAAGATGAAGGAAATTGAGTACGTGTGGTGTGGCAACATTCCTTTAAATAGAATTTATCTCCACTCATTTACGAGCTCTCGACTATGTAACCCCTCCTTTAAATCTGGTCTCAGTAAGGGAAATACCTGTTATTTTTTCTTGTGTGTGTGTGCTACTCTCACCCCCAACCCCAACTATCTCACCCTATTTTATTACGAACAAACATATTTGTTTTTTATCCACGATTTTTATTTGAAATTGGATAATATATTACTGTAACAAAGTATAAAAAACAGGTATAAAATCTACTATAAATAGTTGTAAAAAAAGTCAATACAAGTAAATAACTTGTGAAGTAACACATACTAAATACTTTTATTTAAGCAAGTAACTTTGCATATGAGCCGCGGATATATCCGTCATATTCCTTACACAATATATGCCATAACATAATAATACTCAGCAGTTAGGGTTAATATAGTTATGTGGGTCATATTTGTGATAAGTAATTATTTATGTTTACTATTTATATTTATTAAATATTCATTATATATCTTTTCTAATAAAGTATTTTTTTAAGTATCATTGACGTTTTCATAAATTACTGCCAAAATTTAATTAAATACGTGCTGAAACAACATTAATTAAGTCGAACATTTTGCTTCTACCTGACGCTAATACTAAATTACCAACGGTGTAGAAATGTTTTCTATTGCCTTGCTTTTATTAAAAAAAAAGAAAGTGTATACAACTCAGGTAATTTGCTCATCTAAAATGATTATTCTGTACAGGAATATTCGCTCATTTTGTGTAACGAACACTTATTACACTTATTTCAGTTCATTAAATTATCTCTGGGTTATTTTTGTATGTATTTATATAATGCAACCTTTTGTTTTTAAACAAATTAGATGCGGATGTTTACGTAAATGAAATGAAACGCTTAGCAAAAGCAGACGTTTGTTTTGTTAATTATTTTTCTCGCAAGCATTCTCACATTATTTCCACGTGCAATTTTAAAAATCGATTAACTCCAAGCATTTCTATATTCAGCAAGTACGTTCGAAAAGTTAGGTAACTTGTGTATTTTATTTGTCGATTATTAAATATATAGAAAAACATGCATATTTTTATAGAAATAATTTAAATTTGTGCATAATTTGTACTGATTAGAAAATAGTTGTTTCTAAATTGTTTTAGTTAGAAAATCTTGACTTTTTTTTTCTATGTAGTTATTGGTAATCACGATGACAGTTATATTGACAGCTGACAGTAACATTGATAAATAATCGTGAATTTGATAGTTAACAGTAACATTTTAGAAAAAAATATTCTTCTTCAGTATGAAATCATTAATGTCTTATATGATACAGTGCAGATGCATCACAAAATTTATGAAACTACTTTTTTTTCTTATAAATGTATCAACTTAAATAAATTTGTTATTGGTAATCACGATGACAGTTGACAGTTATATTGACAGCAAACAATAATATTGTAAAAATAGTGCAATTGACAGCTGTCAAAAATATTGACAACTGATTGTGGTATTGGAAGCTGTGCCATTTTTTTCAAGTAAGTTATCAATATATTAAATAAAAAATATATTAGAAAAGATTTAATTAAACGCATCAATATTAATGAAATTATCAAAGTGAATATTATATATTTAAATTAAAAAAAAATATACATAAATATTGAATGATAACAAACATGTATAATTGTCAAACAAACATGCATAACAGTAACATTTTAGAAAAAAATATTCTTCTTCAGTATGAAATCATTAATGTCTCATATGACGACACAATACGGATGTATCACAAAATTCATGAAAATACTTTTTTATAATAAATTTGTTATTGGTAATCATGATGACAGTTGACAGTTATATTGACAGCAAACAATAATATTGTAAAAATAGTGCAATTGACAGCTGTCAAAACCATTGACAACTAATTGTGGTATTGAGAGTTGTGTCATTTATTTCATGTAAGTTATCAATATATTAAATAAAAATTATATTAGAAAAGATTTAATTAAACTCATCAATATTAATGAAATTATCAAATTGAATATTATATATTTAAATTTAAAAAAATATTTTTTTGTGTTAGAATTGAATATGGATCAAACGGTTCAGACCAGCAAAGTTTTATGAAGTTTCACGTTAAAGGAAGAGTGGTTGTACACGGTATTCGCGGTGTATTTCGTTTATACCTTCTTATTTTGTACGGAAAGTTTCTTCGGTCGTCGTTGTAAAATTAACTTTTACTCGAACTAGTTTCGTGTTCCTCCATTGGACGCGAACGACTTTCCGTATTTATATTCCGAAATGGCTACGAGCGCTGAATTCTGCACAACGACAATATACCGCTTCATTAAATTCCATTTTTTCTCTTCCATTCATCCATTCATTTCATCCCCCAATTAAAACTTACATAAGCGCGTTATGTTTCAGTTGCATTCATTATTTTGAACATTTTTAAATTAAATACACGTCATCTTGTAAGAATCATGTTTTCTTTTGAGAATAGAAAAAAGAAAGAAAATTGTTTCATACAAAATAGTTATAAAAGTGTAATTTGTTTCAATTTTTGTAATATGGAAAGTATTAAATTTAAACGTTTTTACCGAAATTTATTATAATTAATTAAATTTTTCTATTAATGAAATCAATATTTCAAATTTGTAGATAATAATTTTCACAATTTACATAAAATTTATTAAACATAGAATTATCATGAAAAATTACATTGAAAACAAACAATTTTATCTGTATTAAAAGAACTAAGTAAATATAAAAAAAACAATCAATATTATTATTGATTTTATTTGTTTTATTTTCTTTAAGTTAAATGCTTGTTAAGACATTTATGCAGGAGCTCTTGAAAATGCCGACCCGAGTTTGAGAATCGTTGGTTGAAGAGGATCCGTCGAATACATTACAAGCATTTCGAAGGAATCAATGATTCAGGATTTAGACTTAAACACGAGACGAAATTGGATTTTCAAATCTCGTTCTCTTCCCACAAAAAAAAGTACGAACAACGAGTGTTTACAAAGAGACAATGTACGTTTGGTTACATAATTCATTTGCATTCAAATGAAATGCAAACAGAAAAAAAAAACAAAACAAACTGATTTCTACCTAATAAAAAAGAGAAATGAAATGAAATCAACTAGATTTTATATGAAAAAGGATAGAAATTCTTCCATTTATTTTTATTGTAAAACTGTCACTACAAAATTGTCTATATATTTTTCCTATTTGTTTAGAAGGTAAGTCACTTGCAATGACAAGTGACATGAACTGTCATTAGTTTCCATGACTACCAAGTATTTGTAGTCATTATATTGGTTGACATGAAAACTTGTCAACTTGAAACACTTGTCATAATTTAAATTACTTTTCACATACTGTCAAAAGAACAAAAAAAAAACAGTGATTTATTTAATTTAAACTAGAAAATAAATTAATTACATCTATTGATTAGAGTATTAATATTTTAATTGAATATGTCAATCGACTGTCATTAGTTTCCATGACTACCAATTATTGTTATTATCGTAAAATTTGTAGTTATTATACAAAAAAAAAATGCATATTTGTTATAATTTACATAAATTTTCATGTGTTTTCAAATGAATAAAGAATCAATGATTAATCCAAAGCCCAAGTTAAAATAATTAAATTTAATATTTCATTTCGATAAATGACTTAATTAAGTATATTTCTTCAGTAAATATATTCAGAGCTTTGGTTTGAAGATGAATGGTAGGAAGACAATTGCAATTTGTAACATGGAGAGCTCTTATCTGTCTTGCTGGACGCAATTTGTACGTCCCACTCGGAGCTGGACGATGTCATTAGTCATTTTACGTTCGGGTTTGTCCCACGGAGAACAATAATTAAAAAAAAAACAACACTCGGTAAATATAATGTGCCGCGTTTGGTAATTGGTCATTTACAATAAACATTTGTTAATTATTTGAGATGAAATTTATATATTTTGTTCATTCATTACTTTTAACATAATTATTACTTAAGTATTGATTACAAAATATGTACTAGTTGTGAATTTTCGTAATTACGAAGGCATATGTGACAGTTATATTGACAGTTGACAATTAAATTGACAGCTGACAGTTATATTGACATCTGACAATTACATTGACAGCTATATTGACAGCTGACATATGGTACTAAATATATGAAATTAAATAAATGTGTGTGTTTTTTAGTGAAATTCTTTTTCCTCTCAGGTATAAAGTCATTTATTATTTATACTTAAGTATTAATTAAGCAATATTTTTGTTTAACTTTTTTTTTGAGATGAAAAAATTTTTTTTTCTCTTTTTCCAAATATACTACAAATTTCATTAGTTTTATCACTATTTCAGTATTGATTACTAACACAGAAAAAATATGTATTAAATATTTCTTATGATGAGAATAAATTATAACAGGTGACATATGGGATGACGTGCTTTTAACAGTGAATAATAGCTCGAAGCGTATACCTATTAATAATATTGCCGGAGATAGAGCATAGATCTATTTGTATCAAGATTGGATGGTTTGATACGTTCATACGTGCATTATTACTGTAAAATGTGGTAATTAGAGTTTGTCAATAACACACGATACATGTATACATGTAACAGATACAATCGAAATGCTGGGACGCAACTATTTAGTTCAAAACCGATTGATATTTCGTGACACTTTTAATACAATCAACATTATAGATTTTTTCTTAATATTTATATAATCTATTATATATTACATATATAATTTAAGCCCATATTCATGAACCATCTAAATATTAAACATACTTTTATAAATTATTATATTCATTCTATATAATTTCTCTTACATATTATATTTTTTATTATGTAATTATTATCAGAAATATTGTTATATTTATTGCAATATATAATAAATCAAAACAGTTTTTTTATCTAATAAATTAATTATGAGTTTGAAATCGATAGAGTTTATTGTATATAAAATACTTATAAAATTAGAATTATTGAAAATGTTATATTAAAATACTTTATTTTACGTAAAATCTATTGTATTCAATCAAAAGAGAAATTCTTTTGATTTTTTTGCGTTTTGTGTTATATTTTCTATTTACAGATAAGAGGCTTATCTAGGATTAGTTAGGAATCGTTCGGTATTATAGAAACTCATATGAGTAGGATTTATGTCCAACATCTTCGGTGCTATAAAAATATTAATAATTAGTCTTAAAGAACAAATAATTTTTAACAATTTTAACCAAAAATTTAATTTTAAATTTACAAAAATGAATTATTTTATAATAGTTTGCTTATAATATTAAGATTTGTTGTATTAATTTATAAAATTCTAACGGTATTAAGATTAGCTTTGGTTAATTAATAATATTTTTGAAAGTATGTGATTTTTTTAAATAAAACAAAAAAATAGTGTAATTACTGTAATTGAAGATGTATTATAAATAATACAATGTAAAATGTATGTTTTTTTTCATTGAATCATGTTATAAACTTAATTTACTTCATTTTACATACTTTTATTCAGGATTATTTAAATGTTTCAATTTATATATAAAAATATGTTATATTTCAATATAAAATAAAGAATTTAGAAGAACACACGTTAGTTTTCGTAGCTGAGGTGAGACTCGTTTTCATAACCATATAAGGATTGGTTTAACGCCCTTAAATACAAAACAACGTTATATTCGTATCTATAATAGTACGAACTTATGAACTCCCGCACTTACGAACAAAATTTTAAAAGCTGTAACTTGTTACATAAATAAAAAGAACTGTCCAAAGAAGAGTTGATAATTTCTTTAATAAAAATATAATATTTTTGGAAGATTTACTATCTGTTTTGTTGCATTTGTTTCTTTTGTCGTTTTCTATTAAATAATTGTGTAGTCTACATTGAAATGTATATGTAAGTATTTTGTTTATTTTAATCTATTTTTTAAATTTATTCAGTCAGTATTACGGAATTTAACATATATAAAAGTAAAAACCATGATAAAGTGGGGTAAGATAAGTATATTTTGAATTTTTTAAACTTACGAACAACCTTTTGGAACGGAACTAGTTCGTAAGTCGGGAGATATCTGTACTTGTTTAACGTCGCATAAGCCGAGACGTAGATCGGACGTGTTCGTAAACATAGAAACGATTGTTTAAATGCGCAACAACAAATATACAAAATGCACCTGCAGATGACTCATCGTAACTTATCAGCACAGATGTTTCTGTAACCATTGTACCAAGCACGAGATTTTAACAATCTACTAGTTTTTATTACCTTCTTATAGAAATATATAAATGTAGAAAACATTGAAAATTTACAAAAATTGTGAAAAATTAATTAGTTTCTTATTCAATTTATAAATTTTAACTTTTATACAGTAAAAATTGACATTAACACAATATCTTTGAAAATAAATGCTTTATTACTTAAATTCCATGGAAATTTCGAAAGTAGATATTGTTTCTTGTTTCTACTTCCAAAATTTAAATTTTTAATTATTTATACACTTATTACCCGTAATTAATAATGAATGATATGTGAATTTGCACTAATAACAATAGATTAAAGGATAATAGACTTTGTACTTAAATAATAAACAATCAATAACACCGATGCATTTTTTATTTGTTAATTGAAATATTAAAATTACGTTAAAAGCAATTGTTTTTATCATTTTTTACAATTTTTTTACAATAAATTATAAATAAAATCTTTCGTTCCTATATAACAATTTGTTTAACGTTCGTTCCAGCCGAGATAGATCGTGACGTAGATCGGACGTTTTCGTAAACATAGAAACGATTGTTTAAATGCGCAATAACAAATATAGGAAATGCACCTGTGCGTCATCTGCAGGTATGACTCATCGTAACTTATCAGCACAGGTGTTTTAGTAACCATGGTACCAGGCACGAATTTTTAATAATCTACTTATTTTTATTACTTTCTCAACGAATATGTAAATGTTTTTGTTGCATTCAAATTTATTTCATATTAAAAAGAGTAAAAATACATCTAAAATATTTACAAATAAAAAGAAATCAATATAATTTATGACATGATTTAGAAAATATAATGACCATGCGCATCCACCAATTACAATTTCGATCTTAAAGTTTTTCAATAAAATCATCTAAATGTTTATAATTATATTTTGTTTTATTTTGCACAATAATTTGAATTTATAAATATTGCAATAATAATGATTCAAAATATGAATTTTAATAATTGTTTATTAAAATTCATATTTTATTTCATTTCATTAAATTTATTAAAAAAAATATTTTTTTTAAATAATATTGATAATGTACTTTTTTGTCTCTATTAAAGAATAGAATAGAATAGAATTTTAATGAAATTAGGTAATAATTTGATCCATTGCCTTTTGATTAGTAGACACTAATAAATTTTGTAATTTAATCATGAAACAATAAACATTTTTAATTATTAATTATAAAAATATACGAATTAGGAAAAAACTTCTAAAAATAGTTTCTAAAAAAGTTGCAGTTGTTTTTCATTATTTTTTTTTGTATTAAACATTAAACATCCATAGAAAGCTTTAGTTTTAATCATTTCTGAGAATGTTTTATTGACAATATTTTGTTAATCAAATTCAGGATTTCCATAAAATATTGTTTCAATTTCTCAAATATTTATATTTATTGTTATACGTTTTTTTTTCAATTAAATTTTCAATTTTAACAAACTGTATGGAAATTACATAATTATTACTTTTATTACAACCATTTTTTAAAAATATTAGTTTCTATTGAAATCGTCATGTGTGTATTTTATTATATATTTACTTACACACATTTATAATTATTTGAAAATTTAAGAAAAAAATGACAAATTTCCTAAAACTTTGAACAAATAAATTATTCAACATGTAGGTGGATTTGAAGAAATACTTTTGAAAATTATGAAAAAACTAGTCTAATTTTTAATATAACTATACACACATTATCTATACTGTAAAGTTTATGAAATATATTTTCCTTGTACAAAATTGGTTTTATAGCTCTAGTATTTATATGAATAAAAATGTAGAGGAGAGTAAATTATTTTATGGTTGTACATAAAGAGAAGTAGAATGTTTTATGTAAGATTTCCATTTGCACAAAAAAAAAAACGAAGCGAAGAAACTCGACCATCCATTATAACAAAAAATACCCGAGATTCTTTGCGGCCATCCACATATTCTTTTTTTACTCAAGCTCGAGTTTTAAATTTAAATTCCATGCTTGTAGTTGCAAGAGAGTGAGCTAAGATGAATGCCTCCAGTTTGTTTTGCCGTTGGAAAATGCGCCAATTTATTTGCGGCATCGTTTTAGAAACGTATGGAAAGAGAACCAAAATAAATCCCACATGGTAAAAATACGTAGCGAAAAGTTCGTTTATATTTTGCACACTCAATATCTTTGCGGATCCGGAAACTGGAACTGCGTTGTTCCGGAATGTAGGGAAGCGTATCCTGAGGGGTTCTTTCCAACATCTCTCTCTCTCTCTTTCTCTCTCTTTCTCACTCACTCACACACGATCCTAGTGTATCGGACAATGCGGCAACAGCGAAAGGCGGAGGCAGCGGCGGCGGTGGCGGTGGAGGCGGCAGCACAGCCAGCAAAGCTTACAACTATCTCAGTTTCGCACGCGACGCGCCACAAAAAGGACGCGCAACCGAGGCAACCCGTACCGAGTGCACACAGTAATACATTTTTTTTGTTGTTGTTGTTGTTAACCGGAAAAAGAAAATATTATTTTTCTCGACCCGGAAAAGTGAAACGGTGTAGATTCGATCAGACTTTGACAGTGCTTTGTGATCCGGATTTTGTTTAGTCTTCCGTGCAGAAAGGTAAGGGTAGTACGCGGCCCGGCGCATTCGCAAAATTATGTAACTTTCAAAACTGCACTAAAACTCGGATTTTCTAAATTGCGCAGCGGATACCGACGATAAACAATTCGATAATTTTCATTAAATTCAATATTATTCATATTAATATTTTCCTAAAGAGACATTTTGCTGTAAATATAAAGAAAAGTATGTAATTTTTTATAGAATTATAAACAATATTATAAATAATATTTAGAAAATATACTGTTATACCTTTTTTTTTCTTCAAATTTAAAAAAAATAAATATCCATATGGCAATTTTCATGAAATTCAATATTGTCATAACTATTATTTACATCTAATTTTGATAAAATCTGAAAAGTAATATTAAATACCAATTAGAAAATGAGTTAATTTTCTATATTCCAATTAGATTTCTTTTAATTATTTGTTGAAATATTAAGTATGAAAATGTGAATGTAATTTATTTATTTATTTACATTATTTTATTTCATTATTTTTTTTTAGTATTAAAACATCCATAGAAAGCTTTTGTTTTAATCATTTGTGAGAATGTTTTAATCACAATATTTTGTTAATTAAATTCGGAATTTCCATAAAATATTGTTTCAATTTCTCAAACATTTATATTTATTGTTATACTGTTTTTTTATATGCTAGATTCAATTAAGTTTTCAATATTAAAATTACATAATTATTACTTTAATTACAACAATTTCTTAAAAATATTAGTTTCTATTAAAATTTTCATGTGTGAATCTTATTATATATTTACTTACACACATTTATTGGTCCAAATTTACAATAAACAAAGTTTTTACTTTTTATTAGTCTTCAAACATCTATAGAAAAATTATATTTTGATCATTTTCGATAATATTTTTTTTCTTCTACTTTATGTATTTTTCTGCTTTTTTATATAATATTTTGTTAAAGAAATGTAAAATTTCCATAAAATATTGTTTCAGTAACTGAAATTTTTGTATTTACTGTAATACATTATTATTACACTATACTCAATTACATTTTCAATATCAACAAACTTTATTGAAATTACAAAAATTGTAATTAATAATTGATATTTTTATAAATATGTTTCAGTTTTTTTTTGTATGTAAAGATTTACGAACTAGTTCCGTTAAAAAGAGTTGTAAGTCGAATTTTTTCGTAAGTCGTGGGGATTTTAAAAATTTCAAAATATAATTATCTTACCATACTTTACTTATATATATGTTAAATTCCGTATTACTGAACGCAGAAATTTGAAAAAATAGATTAAAATAAACAAAATCCATACTTACAAATTCATCATAATTATTTAATAAAAAACGACAAACGAAACAAATGCAACAAAACAGATAGTACAGATCTTCCAAAAATTAATTTAAGTTAATTTTTTTATCACTATGGATTTCCTTGTAGCAAGATAAAGCTTTTAGAATTTTGTTCGTAAGTCGGGAGATATCTATACAGATCAAATCGTAACAGTAAAAATAAATAATATTTGTTTTAATTAAATTTATTTCAATTATTAGTTTCAATTAAAATCTTCATATGTTGTATATTTTATTAAATTTATATTATATTTACTTACATACTTTTATTAGTCCAAATCTGCGTTGATTTTTCTTCATTTTATTAATATTCAAACATCTATAGAAAGATTACAATTTTATCATTTGCGATAAAACTTTATGTATTTTCTCTGCTTTATTGACAATATATCAATTGTTTCAATTGCTCATATTTTATATTCATTCTAATGATTTTTTTATGTATAATTCAATTCAAATTATTGAATTTAAAAATCTGTGATTAATCATAGTTATTTCTTATTAAATAAATTTCTATCTGTTTATTCATGAATTTCATAAATTTTCTTTAATTTCTATGTTGTTTATAGTTATAATAAACAAATGTAAAATATTCAAAACAAAAATGTGTGAATTTTGTAATAATTATTTAAAATAACGACAACACAGGTATCCCCCGACTTACGAATTCCCGGACTTACGAACAACATTCTAAAAACTCTAACTTGTTACAAGGAGATATATAGTGAAACAAAAATAATATTTTTGAAAGATCTGTACTATCTGTTTTGTTATTCAATTAGTTTCTTATTCAATTTATAAATTTTGACTAAACATTGGCATTAACACAATATTTTTGAAAATAAATGCTTTATTACTTAAATTCCATGGAAATTTCGAAAGTAGATATTGTTTCTTGTTTCTACTTTTAAAATTTAAATTTTTAATTCTTGTACACCTATTACGTAATTAATAATGAATTTGCACTAATTACAATAGATTAAATGATATTAGACTTTGTACTTTAATAATAAACAATCAATAACACCGATGCATATTTAATTTGTTAATTGAAATATTAAAATTACGTTAAAAACAATTGTTTTTCTCATTTTTTATAATTTTTTTTACAATAAATTATGAATAAAATACAATATCATTCGTTCCTATATAAGAATTTGTTTAACGTTTGTTCCAGCCGAGATAGATCGTGACGTAGATCGGACGTTTTCGTAAACATAGAAACGATTATTTAGATGCACAACAAATATACGAAATGCACCTGCGTATGCACCTGCAGATGACTCATAGTAACTTATCAGCACAGGTTTTAACAATCTACTTATTTTTATTACTTTCTCATGGAATATGTAAATGTTTTTGTTGTATTAAAATTTATTTCATATTAAAAAGACTAGAAAATTATTTAATTTCCTTGTAATATTTGTATCAATATATATTAATAATTATATGGAAAAATATATTATGAGTAAGTTCTAAAGAAAGATATTAAACATTCTTCTATTTTTATTTACGTAAATGTTTATATGCATATAAATAATAGTTTTATAAGCTGCTTTTACGAGGCTTATTTATGACGAATATTAAACGAAAATATCTTACAAATGACTTAAAATAACTTATCTTTCGATATCCATAGTTCAGAAATTAACACTTATATAATAAACTAACTAAATAAACTAACAACTAAAAATAATAAAAAAAATTATGAAAGTCTTAAGTCTAGAATTATTTCATTAATTATAACTGATTTTAAATGAATGATAAATCTATTTATAACAATAATTGTTTAAATTATGTAATTTATTTAGATTTAGAATTAGTTATATATATAAAGTGAATAGTTATTTAACATATTTCTTTATATTTACATGGAAAAACGTTTTTGCGGATATAAACTTTTATCATTTTCTTTTACGATGTCTTTTTTATTGCGAGCATTAAATAGAAATTTCTTAAATAATACTGAAAATATTTTTTTGTTTAAACTTATTGTTGAAGTTTATACTTCATAGTTGCAACTGTTTTATACATAACAGCTTAACGAGTTTAATCCGTTCCACAATTTCCGGATTTTTACTCGTATAGTGAAACATATTTAAAAATATACATAATATGTGTAGACAAGTTTTAAAAATGATGTAGAAGGCGCGAAATCCGGGACTTCTCTTCTCATCGTCACTCGTTATGCGAAACGTTGCTCGTTAAACGATTAATTTTTCTTACAATTCATTTTGATCGTTAAGCGAGGTTCTATTGTACAAAGTTAAATTACTTTTTATTCACGAAATAATTTACAAAAACAATAGTTTTATATAAATTTAAACATAATCATAATTCCAAATATTCATGTTTTACTATGAAAATTTTATAGAATGAGGCGTTATTTATGTAAAAACTATAGGATTATAATTTATAAAACGATTTTAACATTGCGTTTTGGGTTTCGTGATTGCGTTGTAAATAATTGTTCATTAGCCAGCCCACCCGGCGCATCCACAATATTCCTATAACTTTCCAAATAATTTTCAATACATTCTGTTCATAAAAAATCATTGTTAAAAGTTAACATCTCAGTTTTATTATTACAAAATTGTTATCTTTTTATTCTTAATTTTATACAATACAATATTTTTATTTAAAATTAGACTACATAATTTATTATTGTTGCGATTGCCCAAGCCCGACAACCGAATTCCCAATGTTCGAAATCCTGACGTTTGAAATTCCGACTGTATCGAAATTCCGACAATCATAAACCCGACTATATTAAAATCCCGACAACCATAATCCCGACTGTATCAAAAATCTCTACAATAACATTTTTAAAATATTCCGGAGCGTAGTGACTTTTTATATTGTTATTAATTATAAATAATAACAATTAATAATCTAATTGTATTTGAGATTATTTTATAAGGTTTATTATGAATAATTCGGGATTTTAATATAAACGGGATTATGGTTGTTGGGATTCTGATATAGTCGGGATTATGGTTGTCGAGATTCTGATACAGTTGGGATTTATTAATGTAAAAAATTAAGAAAATTGATTTTTATTGTCAATATATTCAAATATTGGTGGTAGAAAGAACATAACAAGATTGCTTTCCTTCAAATAACTAAATTGTATACATATTTAATGATTTTCGTTTAAATCTAATTGAAACACGAATGTAACTATACCATTATAAATGTAAATAGTCTACAATTCAATTCAATTTCCTAACACTTACTAATTTCCAAGAAAATATTATTGTTGGTTTTACTTTATATAATATTTTTTGAAATTGAATGAAATCGATTGAAAAATAATATAAATTACATAATTAATTAATTATTATAACTAAATTAAATGTATTGATGAATTAGAATATTTCAAATTTTATAACAATTTTGCATGTCAAAGAAATTAAACTTTATGTAAAAAAATTGAAAGAAAGTATATAAAAGATAGGTGAAGTGAAGAGTTCTTAACGTTTTGTCCCATACATCGAGCTTCTTCTTGAAACCAGCCTTATGCAATTGGTTGTAATTGGTTTTCTAGCTAATCTTCAGTTCCTGGGCAATGGAATAAGTGCTAACATAACGGTCCGACTCGACGATTTCCATGATTTTATCCAGAAATGTCTCATCTTCGACGTCCATATTATCAGAACGGAAGCGTTGCAACCAAAGCTTTGCAAAGCATTTTTTTGGCCGCCTGCTTCGCGTTTCTCCTTAGTCGTAGTGGTACTGAAGAATGTATCGAATTTTCTCTTTTTTACCTCTATTTTGGAACGCTCTAACACACAACTGGATGCACTAAACACAAAACTGTTAAAGAACTTTTTGTAAAGCGCTATGTCGCCTTTAAGTCGCAGTATAGAATGACAAGATGCATTACATACATCGTGAGATATGGCTAACTAAAGCCATTTAACGAAAACCGTTCAAAACTTTTTACTTCACCCAATATTATGTAATTAATCAGTCGAAAAAAGCTTATAAAATTACTCTTACGCATATTATGAGATGTATACTAATAATTCTAGAATGTGTAATAAAAATAAAGAATGATGTAATGTGTAAAAATAAAGCAATATGCATTATAGTTTCATGTGTTGAAAAATGTATGCATTCGATATTCTATTCTAGGCCTTCTCAAGTATCGCAACTGCATAAATGTAACGTGGCGTATACTAAAAAATAAAAATTGAAACTAATCTTTATTGCGTATGCAAATGCATATCGATCTGTGCTATTTCCGCCAAACAACATTGAAATGATTCAAAATTCAATTCAATTCGATTCGAAAACTTTGACATTTATTTAGAAACGTATCGAAAATTGAAACTTTTGAAATTGAATGAAAGTTATGTTTAAAATTATTGAACTACTGTAAAATAAAAAGTTGTAAACATTTTCTTTTTGTTAATGGAAAAATTATAAATTTCTACATTAATTCATTATATATAAATGTTTTATTTGGTTTAAAATTTTATTACGGTTTTCGACCTTGAATAAAAAATGCTGAAAATATGTGTATTCAATATAAAACAATAGGTTTTTTTAGTAGACAAACAAAATACTCATATACTTGAAAACTTCTAAAATATTTGCAAATACAAATACAAATCATATAAATTAAGTAATAAAATTTGAAATTTGAAAAAGTTAAGTTTCCTTATTATCTTTAATTTTTTGCTAATTAATCTTAGAATTAATGAAATACTTGTATTGACTTATTTGTTACACGTTTTTTTTTTCATGTTTTTAAGTAATTGACTTTGAAAATGTATGGTCTAAACTTCGAAGCCTAAAATCAGGAGTTTATAAATTCAAACAAGAAATATTGTCGTGTCCTGAGATTCAAATTGTCTTTGGACACTGTAAAATATCTCGTAGTTATGTCGTTATGGAGTCCTAGTGGACTCTATAAGAAATGCTAGAGGTGAAGTTGGATAATTAACACTGTATTCACTATAAGATTATTAATAACTTCTATGTCTAGATTCCAGTTGCTAAGTTTGTTACTAAGATTTTTATGAGTCTAACATTTCAATGGTTATACATTTCAATATAAGGAAATTCATAATTTTAATATACAAATTATTAATGTGTTGCTTTTATGAATATAAGTTATTTTTTACAGAATTTTTCTAATTTTATGTGAAAAACTGTGTTTTTTACATCTTATAAATTCTTTCATATTTTCATATAAGTCTTCGAGTGATTTGTTCTAGAAATTAAACTTAATAAATTGATTATAGTATACATTGAGAATTTGCATAGAAAAATTGAAACTACTCACAATAAAAGACAAATTATTAATATAGTAGAAACTTTTAGATTATTTCAGTAATTTTCAATTAATTTATTTTTTTTGATATATTAAATTGAGAATTAGTTTATTGAATTTTAAACTTTAGTTTATAAAAGAGGATTTTATGTAAATACACTTTGAAAACTGTACTAGAAACAAAACGAAATTATGTGGATGAAAAAAAAAAGAGAGAAACATTAATGTATAAAGACCAAACCCTTGTTTCAATTCATGTATTTTTCCTCATTTGATTAATTAATAATCGTGCTAGCGCTCATGCTAACGTCATGTGAGTGCTGATTATAACTTCTTTTTTTCGTTCTCCGTTTCGTACGGCTCGAACGATGACGATGAGTTTTGTGTGTAGTTAGTGAGCGGCGTATTCGTGTGTCTGTCTGGTAAATTCTATCGACTAGCTGCCAAAATGCGGTCGGTGTTTGAGGATTATTTATTGAAACGTTTTTCCTCGTGGCAGACGGTTAAACTATTTATTTATTCTTTCCGCTTCGGTCAAAAACAACATAAAATTGACGCCAATCCTCCACTTGCTCCTCTTCTACATACACTCACTTCTCTCCAAATCTAATCCTGAAAATACACATCAAAGTCGAGCCAAATCGATGCCGCGTGATTGATTATAATAAAAAGAAATCAATGACAAAGAAGCGAGAATTAAATAGATTAATTAATTAATTATTAATAAAGTTTAGGATAATTATGTTTAAATGAAGTTCTTGGACTTTCTTTAGTCTTAGAGTTTCGGTAATAAATCTTAATAAACGACAAGTAAATGGAAACAATACAATATCAAAAAATGTATATTAATTATGAACTGACTACAGCAGTGGTTTCAACTCTGCGGTTTCTCAGTTGATATTTGCAGCTTTTCTTACATCTTGGATTTAATTTGATTTAATTGTGCGGTTTTGTGACAAATATGAAACATTAATCTCAACTTAAATTTAATTAATCTTCACATAACAAAAAAAACTGTTGTAAATTAATTAATGTTATATTTATGTAATGAATCAGAAAAATATTTGGAAAATGTAATAATTGTATTCAAATATATTACTTTGTTGATTTTCTTTGTATTTACTGAAGAAAAATTTATATTTTTAAGAAAAATCTTTAGAAATTACAAAAATATCTTAATTTACTTATATTTTTCAATAAATTTAGTAAAATTGCATTAAGAAATAATATTTTTAACAAAAATATTATTTTTAAATAAAATATTATATTATAAACAAAAAACTACTTTTATAGTTCTGTATTTCTTTATAAATTCCAAAAAATATCTTAATTTACTCATCTATTTCATCTATTTTGAATTACATTAAGAATTTCTTCTTCAAACAAAAAATGTGTTTCTTATTTACCTTTTTATAGTAATATATAAATATATCTTAATTTACTGGTCTATTTCTATAAATTTGGACACAATGTGAATGAAATTACATTAAGAATTTCATCTTTAAACAATTAACTAATTTCTTATTTACTTTTTTGAAATATTTATTAGTAAAATCTGTATTTCTTTAGAATTTACAAAATCTCAATTTAGTCACGTATTTAAATAAATTTGGACATAATTTTTAACAACAATTTTTTTTTTAAAGAAAAAACGTATTTTTAAATATATTACATTAATTAGAAAATTCGGTATATTTTATAGAAATTACCAAATTAATTTCGGTTAATACATATTATTTAGTTATAAATAAATTAACTTTTGAAAAACTTAATTAAAATATCAAATTAATTTTTTTGTAAAAAAGCAAGATATTTCATTGATCATTCATAATCACAATCTGCTTATAACGATTTTTCTTCGTAATAAAAAAATGTAAATAACCGAAGCGTCGCAGAAGAAGCTAAGCAAACTCATTAGGAATCTTAATTGAATGAAGTATGTGTGCAAGATATTATTTTACATAATATATTCATCTTCGCGCGTTTCCTCGACTTATATTTTCTTTCGCATCCTCTGAATTAAATTAAAAAGTGGCAATAAATATTCATAAACAGCGGTCGTCGGTCCACAAAGTTAACTTCTTTTCATCAACTTCATCCCAAACCAGTTTACGAAACAGCTGACTCTGTTCAACTCGTATTATTATCAACTTGCATTACGCAACTTTCCTAAATAGGTTTTTGATTTAGTTCATTTTATTCACTAATCGATTCGAAGAAAAGTTTAAATTAGATTTGAATGCAATGTGTTCATGTATCAAAATACACAGTTTTCAGTTATATAAAAAAATTGAAATAATTGTAATTGCGCCTTAATTTTGGCTAACGACCAAAGAATTTTTATATAAAAAGTTTATTTCAAATAAATAAAATTAGTTATTTGAATTTCTAGAATAAAGCAAAAAATTCCGAATAATTATTATAAATCGTTTGATTTTTGCAATATTTATAAATAATTTAAGGATAAAATATTCTTAATTTATTAATTGTTTGACTGTGGTAATAAAATTGAGTATTTTGTTACAATTATACCGAATTATTGAAGATTTCTGTTTGATTTTCTTAATTTACTTTTATTTTCCAACGAACTTTTGTAAATTGTTTTTTTTTCTATATTACTGATAAACAATAAATATTTACGTCCATCAATACGTGTATTTCAATTAAAGTCAAACCGTTGCAGCTGCCACGTTTACAATAGATTTGTTGTTTTAGGATAAATTAATTATATTTGTTTGGTTTGTGTAGCATTTCAGGGCATGAACATCAATAAACTTAACATTAACGTACATTTTCAATCATCAATATAATTACTCGTTGCGCAATTAAATTAATTAAAACAATATTAATAATTTGTGATAATTAGAGAAATAAATATAAATACATTCAATTAATTTACGAGATTCTCATTATTCAGTTGGAATTTGCTGTTATGATTGCATTATGAAATAATACAGTAATTTTATGCAACGGGTCGTGCATTTCGTGTGTGGCGAAAGCGGATGATTTATCCGGAGCGTAATTAGAGGTCATTGTATGGTCATTGTGTAAGCTTCTATATTCACGTAACATTGTAATGAATGACAGTGCGTGAATTAGTTTGTGGTCTGATTGATGATGGACGTAAGAATAATATTATGTTTAGATAAAAATTAATAAATTATCGTTCCATGTCGATCTACGTTGTTGCGTAATTTAAGGAAATTACGTTGTAAACAGATGCTGAAAGTTTCGGTTTTCATTTTAATGGTTTCTCATTTGCACCATAACGTTTAACCTGTACTTAATTTCTAAAGTCTTACAAATTATAGGTCATAAAAGGAGCTGAGATTCTTATTTCTTAATGAATGTCAAGGTCTAACAATGATGTCAATTAATGTCATCATGATAATAGGTCTACGTCAAGAAAAGCAGTGTCTTAATTTTTGTCTAATTATTCGATAACTATGCATCGTTTAATGATGATTATATAATGCAATTAAAGCTAAATATATTGGGTTTAAAACGTGTATAGATTCATATTTTGTGGTAACTGTGGTTTAGCTACAATCACCTGAAAAAAATTATATTTTTTTTTACTAAATTAATGACTTCAAATTTTGTCCTATTACTTGATAAATATCTAAAACAAAGGGATTATTAATTAAAATAATTAATATTGAAAATACAGGCTTCAAAATAAATGTATATTCAAATTGGAGACATTCGTGGTTTACCTACAATCAGCAATGAAATTTGAATAAACTATTTTTCATGCATCAAAACAGGAGTGTATTTACATTTTATCGTATTACTCCATAAGTATGCATTACACATTGATAATTAAATAATCCAATTAAAGCTAAATATATATGCTTTCAGATGAGTATAAATTTATATTTGAGTAAATCATGGTTTACTTGCAATCAGCTGTCAAAATTGAAAATTTGTTGTATATTAGTTTATAATATTTCAACTAATTGTTTTGCATAACGTTTGATATTTGCATTAATTAAATCATTGTTTACGAGCGAGGATTTGTGATAAACGTCTTGTTTTGTGGACTAATCTCGCAGGAAAGCCGCGTTTAGAATAGCCTCTTCTTTGTCCTCAACAGCCCACGCATTTCGAAACATCTTCGACTTACATCTTGCGAAACAATGGAAACACGGCCGCCATTATTCCGGACTTATAGTGGTTAGGTCGTATTTGCATAAGCCCTGAAGTGCAAGAGCTCGAGACTCGACTTAAACATTAATAACAAAACATTTCTGTTGACAATTTCAGTAGGAGTAGGATAATGTAGGAATTACAGGATAAGTCAATCGATTCGGTTAGCGTGCATAATCTGAATGTGTGCAGTAATAATTAATAAAGCAAATCGATTTAGGAATAGGTGGAACGTTTTTGGGAGGATAGTAGAAAACCGACTCTCGTGGGGTTGAGAAGGGGTTGGTCGATTCACGAAGCTCGTTTGTTAATCGGATCGGATATGTTTCGGTGTCGACGTAAATTTAGATGCAGTCTGAAGCGTATTTGCATTTAGAATGTCCGCGACAAGAAAATGCAAATGACCCTCTTTGATATTTACAAGCGGCAGCAGCAATGCCACCAACCATGCAGCAAAGTCTGCCCAAAAGCCAAGTACCCACCACCTTCTCTCCTTTACCCTACACCTATAAATCAACCAAATAAACCTTAATCTACAT
This sequence comes from Nicrophorus vespilloides, assembly GCF_001412225.1. Lineage (NCBI taxonomy): Eukaryota > Metazoa > Arthropoda > Insecta > Coleoptera > Silphidae > Nicrophorus > Nicrophorus vespilloides. Next base: position 36,788 of record NW_017098097.1, read on the forward strand.
ACACATTAAGATACAATTTATTGCTGCTAATTTAGATAATTAACGATTTACATTTGTTGTTATAATTATACCCTCAAGTATCATAAATATTCGTTTAAAATGTATTTCAAAATGGAAATGTAATAAAACAAAAGAAAAAAAAACTAAAACTAATCTTGTTTCCAATCTCTCCGACGGATGCAATCTTGGATCCATTATGTCTCTGCTAGACGTAGTTCAAATAGTATTTGACACGTACGTTGATGGCATTGCTATTGTCGGCAATTGCAGCACGTTCATACTACCCTAATTCAACACTATGATTACTACACTGAACATGCAAATTCCAATAAAACTATCACATGTAATATACATACACAATTAGATTTCACACTATTCACATCACATTAATCATAAAATATCAACAGAAAAACATCGCATAGTCTAAATCACTGTTTCTCTTAACTGTTGTTGTACTGAGACTCAGATGACAGATGGTATATTGTCAGATGATGACAGCTGTCATTTCGTGACCCAACATATTTATTTATATATTGCCACCCTATTGGCTACAGATCCTCGTTTTGAAACAAGATATTTATTTGTAGCTATATTGTGACCTAATCATTAACAGTTTTTCAACTGTTCCTCGCTTTGACACACGGTGACAGCTGTCATTTTATATATTTATTTGTAGTTATATTGTGATCCAATTATTAACTGTCTTTCATTGTTCCTCGCTTTGACACATGGTGACAGCTGTCATTCTGCTAACAGTTTTCACCTGTTCCTCTTGACACAAGATTATTTATAATTGCAATAAATTCTATCGATTTGAATATTTATAATTCATTAGGATTTTTAATCATTTTCTTTTTCATTTTAAATATACGCAGCTGCGAAATACAGTGTTTTTTGTATGGATTTTACTAAACAATTTTTATCACGGGTCCACAGACGTTGAAAATTGTCGATATTTAAGTAAACCCTCTGCAATAACTGCAGATTGGTTGGATCGTAACTGCTTCACGGATTCATAAAATTCAAAATAAAAGAACATTTGATATAGACCATAAAAGAGGTACTCTTAACATTTTTTTTTTGTTAGCAGCTTCGACTATTTATTCAAATATAAAGCATGGAATTTCGCGTTAATGGATAGACGGAATTGATGTGTTCATGTTAATAGTGTAGTAAAAATTATAGCCGAGTCGTTTGCAGCATCTTATCGGATCCTAAATATAGATAAAATAGCCTTATGCAACGCTAATTACTGTTTTATGATTGTTTCAGTTGATAGAACTTGAGTAACTAAAGAACGTTAATGTATAAAAGATTATCGAGATTCGCATAAAATTAAATCGAGTTTAAAAAAAACTACATTTTTGTTTCTTTGTATAAATTTATTAGTTATTGATTTTATATCTATATTAAGATTATAGTATATTAATATAAATTTAGATTCGTTTTTATAAGTTTATTTAACAAAAAACATATACAAAAATGTAGTTTTCTTGTCTAGTTGAATTATTAATTATTGGAGTGTATAATTTTCTGTGTTTTCTAATTAGAATGTACGTAAAAATGAAAACATAATTTAGCTAATGCACGTTTAAAGCAACGTCACTACTTCGAATATGAAGAAATATTAGAATTACGTCGATTAATCATATCTTTTATGGTAAACACGACCTCATCACATTAAGAGTTTTCGTGGTCTGAGACTGTCGTTGGATTACCGACAGAAATTCGTTCATATTATTTTTTTTATTCTGTCGCGCACTTCATTTGAATATAGAATTAAGTGCACTTATTTCGAATTCAAGGAAATGTTCGATTTATCCAATTTAAACATTGTCGAATCGTGAGAATTATCGAATGCAAATATTTCATCTTCTCGAAATGTCTTGTAGAAAATTCGAAAGAATTATGGAAAATCTTTGTGTAAATTATTCATGATTTTCACAAGCACTATATCATTTTTTTACGGATGCATTTCCCGTTTTGTTTCCAGAACTTTGCTGACATCATTTTTCAAATTTATGGCGAGAAGTAGAAGGTTGGAAAAGTTTGAAATCAGATTTGAAATTGAAATATATATGTTTTTTTTTCAACGTATATCAAATTTGAAATCTTTTATTTATGAAATTTATTTTGGTTTAAAAACTTTGTTACAATTACATTCAAAATAACATTTTTATTAATTATTAACTGATATTACTACCAAATTCATGTTATATTAATGAGTTGATACACGTGATATAACTAAATTGAAACCTAATCACTTTTAAATAAATTAAATCAACTACTCAGTTAATTATTGTCAACATCGTTTCGTCCTTTCGCGAAGTAATTATGTCAGAAGTTCATTAAAAAGTTTGGGTCTCTAAAACAGAGGGCGTCGTGAATTATTTCATCCAAGGAAGAATTTCAAAGACGGACGTACTTTCTAGTTTTTTTTTTAATTTATAGCACAACTCTCCCAAACAAGTTTTCGCACATGAAAGTTATTTCGCCGCATCTCGTTATAACTTCCGAATGGGGCTAAATATTAAATATTTTTCATTTATAGGAAAATTTTCAAACATTTTTCGAGTTTGAAAACATAAATTCCTCCTGAATACCAATATAAACCAGCAAGAAGGTTAATTAAAGCTGCAACAATTGTATAGAGATTATTTAGCTTCTTTTCAGGTTAGAAATCCTCTTAAATTATAATGCGATTATTGTATTTCCTTTCAATGATTTATTGCCGGATTTCGCTGAGTGTATTTTAATCAATTGCGATTTCGAGCGTTTCGAGTAGCTTTTGATCAGAATATTATTGGATTATATAAAGGCATCTTCGCAGTGCTTCATTCATATACTGTCATTGCTGTCATTAACTGTCATCGCTGTCACTAACTGTCATTGCTGTCATTAACTGTCATAAGAAATTTTACTACCAATATCAGGTTATAACCTTGAAGTAGTCATGTCTACTTAAAATAATTGTCAAATTGAAAGAAGAATTGTGTTATTGTTGTAATTATATTATAGAAATGATAATAATTATTAATATTTTGTTTGTTATATGTTAATTATGTGTTATAGTTTAAAGTATTTATTTGACAAATATAAATTGGCATCTTTGCAATACTTCATTCATGTACTGTCATTGCTGTCATTAACTGTCATCGCTGTCATTAACTGTCATAAAAAATGTTACTTCCAACATTAGATTATAACCTTGAAGTAGTCAGGTCTACTTAAAATAATTGTCAAATGGAAAGAATAATTATGTTATTGTTGTAATTATATTATACAGATGCTAATGATTATTAATATTTTGTTTGTTATATGTTAATTGTGTGTTATAATTTATATATTTGATAAATATAAATTGTTACCAAGGACAATTATAAATGTTAATTAAGTATAAATAAAAGCGTTAAAGCCAAGATCCGTGAAGGTTTATAACGAAAGGTTAAATGAATAAGCATTTAATCAGGCGTTAAAATATTGTAACAACCATAAGCTTTATAGTGCATTAAAAAGAACATTATTGATTTTATTATAACCGTTGATTATTTACGCTAGTAAAATATTACCTACAAACAGTTGGAAATAGAGTAAAAACTTTAATGACCGGAAATGGCTGTGCAGTACGAAAAACTATAATTATTAATAATAATTGAAAACTGAAGGCGAAACGGAACCGAATATTCAAGTAAACAGCACGTCCCGGCGAAATGCTCAACCATAAAAACTATTTATGAGAGCATAAAATCAAAATTCGTCTCGTTTCGTTATAAATAGCTGAAATTTAACAGCTTGTTTTATTTACAAAAAATATAAGCAATTAGTTTAACAGACTGGAATATTTCATTGTAGCTAATATTGGGAAATACAAAAAAAAAATAGAACAGGGGAAAAACTGTTTGGAATTATTTATATCCTTGGGGCCAACTGTATCGATTCCAATAATCATCAATGTAATAAACGAATTATTTGTATTGAATTCACCAATTTCAATACCAACAAAGAACGTATCTCACTACAATCGAATAAATATTGATGTTACACTTTTTTTTCTTTCTGCCACGCAAATTAATTTTCTATAATTGACTAATAAAATCCAACTGATCGTAATAATATCAAATTTAGATTTTGGTACATTTGTAGAATTACGTATCGATCGTTCAGCAACGTAAATAAAGCGTTACAACTCCATTCATAATCAGTATTACATCATCATCATTGTTACCATTATCATATTCAAATTTTGTTCACGTCAATCGCACGCCCGAGATTGCATAATGCATTGTTATTGTACAGACGTGTACACGTATGAAACCAGCGTTAATTTTCGTATAAATACTTTTTTATTAATTAACATACATTTTTTAGTAATTAAGTAATTAAATATCAACGTTGCGTGAAAATTTCAAATTTGACATTTAATTTTTGACAGTTGTGTCAGATATTTCAAAATGACAGTTACGGTAAACTTGAAAATTATGACAGCGATGAAGTGTAAAATCAATAGACAGTTGTATTTGCCTAATCTTATACCAACATAAATATTACATTTACATCCTTGTAGTTATTATAGTCATATGGAAGATGACTTATAAAGAGTTATTATATATGAAAATTGAGTCTAAATTTTGTATTTGACAGCTACTTTTGACAGTTGTATCAAATATGATATGATAACAATTACGATAACCTTGAAAATTATGACAGTAATGAATTAAATAAATGAATATTAATACATTTAGTTCCTTGTTATTATAGTCATATGAAGGTTGATTATTGATTAATGTTAGTACTAATAGTAATAAAGCACTAAACTAAATTAAAGTATTGATGGTTTTCTGTTGTGTTACTTTAATATTGATTAAATAATAGCTATTAGTTGAGTAAATTACAACGTCAGTAAAATAAATTTATAATATATTAAGATCTTAGGACTTTCATCAAATTTCATGAGCATTTCTAGCGAGAAATAAATAAAAATAAAGTAATCTAATTTCGTTTGCAGTGCACTCATAAAGGATCTGAGAGTGACATAGAAATAGTTGCAGAAATGCAGCCATCAACAGCCAAACAAATTTTCTCGTCACTTTGTCTTGGAAACTCGAGGAAGTTCTTGCTTAGTTCCAGAACTCGTTTGTTTGCTTAGGAACATCCGAGACGTAATTCAACGCAACAGCTTTCTTATCGCATTTAACTGAGAACTTCTCATCCGAATTGTTAATAAGATGCGATGTAAATTTCCATAAAATACAACCAAACTTTCGCATTTCACGTCTTTAAATAATGCAAAAACATTATAATTATGAAATTTAAATTTGATGGCAGAGTTGAGTTCTTGCAGTTTCAGACCGTTTTATAGTGAATTCCCTTTTGCGGTGCTTCGGGCTAAACATGACCGTATGATGTTTAGTGAGAGTACAAAGTTCACTTTGCGTTTCCTCAAAATACATTAATCGAAAAACGCTACCATTAACTGTCATCGATGTCACTAACTGTCATTGTTGCTATAGGAAATGTTACTACCAACTTCAGTACTACTTAAAAGTATAGTTATATAAACATTAAAGTATTTAACTAAGGAGTTCTGTAAAAAAATTACTTAAAATAATGCAAAACTGTATAATTAGAAATTAAAATTTGTGGGTAGAGTTGGGTTGATGCAGTTATATAAGTTTTACTGTGAGGTCCCTTTTGTGGTGCTTGGGGCTATACATGACCGGATGATGTTGATTGAGGGTACAAAGTTCAGTTTGCATTTCCACTGAATAAATTTCAAAACCTCTTCTTTTCTTTATATTTCTCTTCCGGTTTTACTCAATTTGTAGACTACGTAAAAATACATTTATTTTTTTGATCACTCTATTTTTCACGTATTCTTTTTTTATTCGGAGGAAAAGTGCAACGAACAAAGCTGCACGCGACATTTCATACGCTTTTCGATTCTCAGGGAAAATCTCTCAACCGGTGTAAAATATATCGTATCAAAGAGGCCTTAGAGTGCAGACATCTATATGTTCCGGTGTGTGTAGTTATGCGAGTGTTTTATAACGAGCTGATCGTGCATAAGTCAGCAAGATTTCTATTCTGTCAAAGTATATATATATAAAACAAATTTAATTACATTGTAACAGGAGATTTTATTTCATCAATGTTTTTTTTTTAAATAATTTTCTTGCATAAATATACAATATAAATATTTTTAGTAGCAAATTGTAAAAATTATTATATTATATAAAAAATAACAATATTTAAGCTATGTTTTTGGAAATTTAAATAAATCACAGAAAACTTAAAGTTAAATAGAAAATTGGAGAAAAAAAAGCTATAAATTTTACTATAAAATAAATTCGTTATTGTAATAAATCAATTAAGAAATGAAGCAACAAAGTTAATAATGCTATAAGGGAAACGTTAATCCGAAGTTTGCGATTTAATGAATCGTTTTGGGTTCATTTAACAAACGGTCGTTCGTTATGATTATTTCTTCGTCTTTATTTTTTTGTTCTCCTCGTCCCAGTTTTAATACAAATCGTTTCAATTTGGTTCATTTAACCGATTCCAATGGAGAAAGTTCGACGAAGCGAAATTGTTATCGCCTACTTCGCTAATGGAATGTTATTAACAATGTCTTTCTCGATTCCTTCGCACGTCGCGTTAGTTTTTTTTCTATCTCTGGATGTATCAGGTTCTTCGCCTGGAAATTTATTGTCTTCGTTTATATCGAACTGATTTATGTTATGAAATTGATGCTCCGCGTTGGAGCATTTTTCTAGACAAAAGGTGGACCATTACATCGTTTTATATACTATTGTTCAATTTTGTATACAGTGTTATGTTTCCAATGTTTGCGCACTCAATCAACAATGTATATTTTGGAATAAAATATTTCTATTCATTTCAGTGAATAATCTTTGTATATTTTTAACTTTTTATAAGTTTATTAGAATAATAAGTTGTAAAAATGAATAATTTGTTCTATTTTTTTTAATATTTAGTGATCGGGTCATTTTGATTCGAAAATAATATTATTTTAGAATTTGTACTTTTTTATTGCTTTTCACAAAATTTATAAAAAAAATCTAAAATATATTAAGGTTTATTCCATGTAAAAATTTGAAAACAAAAACAAAATAGATAGATTTTAAACGGATCAAGAAACACGTGTTGAAACTGTTTTGGCACAGTTTGTCTTGGCAACCGACCAATAGTTGTTCACGATAATACCATTTCGATAAACATTCATCAATATCAATCAAAAAGTAGTAATACTGTTCAATCAAAGCATTTGTAAAGTGCAGACCTTGAAAAGTCTGCTGCACATTAACAAAATACACATTTCATCCACGAATTAATAAATATACGTGCATAAAATTACACAAAACCCCTACGAGATTAGTTCACTAAAATGTTTACATATTTGACGCTCCAGATTTAATGTAGTATGGGATAATCTTTATTTTGATAAGTCCTAAGCTCTTCCACCTAAGCTAATAATAACTGACTGAAATGTACATAAAAAAAAAGAACTGAAATAACACGAATCGTTTCAATTCTAAAAGCAATCACATAAAAGTCTGTTAAAGAAATTTTGAAAAATATATATATTTTTGATTTAATAAAACAGATAATTATGAAGAAAATGTGATTATTTTTTGGAAAAGTACAAATTTCTTTGAATGCATAATTAATTTCTAATGGTATTATCACTCAAAATACTAAGTGTCTGCATAATCTCTTCATTACTTTCTACATCTGTCTTCAAATTTCCATGCAAATTGGATTAAGCGCATTTTGCATTTATAATTGTAGCTTTAACTTTTCCTTGTTTTATTCAATTTTCTTCGTCTCTATAAAAAAAATAATTGTTTTCATCTCTTATTTTTTGCAATTTAATAATGTAAATAAAAAACGCAAAAGTTTGTTTCTAAATTAGTTTCTAAAAAATCAAGGTATTTCTGTAATTATGTTAAATATATACTGAATTAATTAGTTTAATTAACTTGAAAACAATGTGTAAAATAATATATTTTTTTAGTATTGTCAAAGGGATTATGTTTTTAATTTGGAAATGAATAACTTTTTTCAGTGCATTCATTTTCATGATTTTTATTTTGTAATTGTTTATTTGATTTTTTTTCTCTTATTATAATTTTAATGTTAGATTAAATATTTTACATAATTTTTATGATTGATTTGTGACAGCTGTCAAATTTTCACGTCAATGTAAATTCGAGTATCTATAATACCATTACATTTTTTGGATTTTGATGATTGATGTGTGACAGCTGTCAAATTTGACTTACATGCTATTAGATCTTAATGTTTGACATGTGTCAAATTTGACATCCATGCAAATACAGCTGTAATTAAGAGGTGCATTACAAATAGAAATGAATGGAAAATGTGAAATGTAAAATGGAAAACCTTTCTAATTCATTATTGATAAGATGTTCGATTTAGAAAGATTGTCTGTAATGGTGTTAGATTCTCATGCTACTACCACTTTATTTAAGAGGTGCATTACATAAATAAACGAATCGAACATGAGAAATGTAAAGTGGAAAACGATTCCAATTAATTATTGGTACGACGTTCGATTTAGAAAGAACTATTAGATTTTCAGTACTTTCATGATTGATGTTTGACATTTGTTAAATTTAAATTCCATGCTACTACAGCTTTAATTAATATGTGCATTACAAATACTAATGAATGTACCATGAGGAATGTAAAGTGAAAAACCATGTCAATTAATAATAAGATGTTCAATTTAGAAAATGTGTCTGTGATGCAATTAGATTTCCAGTGCTTTCATCATTAAGATTTGACATGTATTAGATTTGATCTCCATACTACTACAGCTTTAATTAAGATGTGCATTACAAATAGAAATGAATTGAAAATGAGGAATGTAAAGTGCAAAACGATTTCAATTAATTATTGATTTATACGACGTTCGATTTAGAAAGAACTATTAGATTTCCACTGTTTTCTTGATTGATGTTTGACATGTGTTAAATATAAATTCCAAACTACTACAGCCTTAATTAAGATGTGCATTACAAATTGAAATTAATGGAAAATGAGGAATGTAAAGTGGGAAACCATGCCAATTAATTATTGATAAGATGTTCAATTTAGAAAATATGTCTGTAATGCAATTAGATTTTCAGTGCGTTCATGATTAAGATTTGACATGTATTAGATTTGACCTCCATGCTTTTACAACATCATTTAAGATTACATAAATAAATGAATAGAACATGAAAAATGTAAAGAGGAAAACGATTCCAATTAATTAATGATACGACGTTCGATTTATAAAGAACTATTAGATTTCCAGTACTTTCATGATTGATGTTTGACATCTGTTAAATTTAAATTCCATGCTACTACAGCTTTAATTAAGATGTGCATTACAAGTAGAAATGAATGGAAAATGAGGAATGTAAAGTGGAAAACCATACAAAGAATTATTGATAAGATATTCAATTTAGAAGATGTGTCTGTAATGCAATTAGATTTCCAGTGCTTTCATGATTCAGATTTGACATGTATTAGATTTGACCTCCATGCTTTTACAGCTTCATTTAAGATTACATAAATAAATTAATAGAACATGAAAAATGTAAAGAGGAAAACGATTCAAATTGATCTATGCTATTACAACGTTATTTAAAATGAGCAAATTACATAAGTAAATGAGAAATCTCAAGTGAAAATTAATTATTGATAAGATGTTTGATTTAGAAAGTGTTATTAGATTTCCATTTTTTCATGATTGATGTTTGACATCTGTTAATTTGACCTCCATGCTACTACAACTTTATTTAAGAGCTGCATTACATAAATAAATGCATAGAAAATGAGAAATGTAAAGTGGAAAACGGGTGCGCAATTTATATTCTATTTTATTTTATTTTTCGACGTGGGGAATTTGTAGAACGCGAAAAGGATGCTGCTCCTCCTTTGCGCTGAATGGGATTAATGCGGCTATGATTAGATCAGGTGGCGGGCGGGCGCGCTGCGCTGGTGCCTTTCGAAGGGCCCGAAGCGAGAGAATGCCATTAATCAAAATGTTGCGCTACATTTAGTCCTTTGCTTCCAATGGACCTGTCAAAGGCAGACCCATAACAAATGGAGATTATATTCCGCACCGACGGATGCCTTCCTCCACGTGAAACGAACGAAAACCGATTCCACACACAGACACACTTTCATCCATCGAACTAACCACGCACAAAGATGTCTAAAGATGAGAAAACAAGTATCGATTACTCTACTATCTTTTTGTTATGCACGCATGATGCACGTGATTAGATGAACGTCTGTGGGGACTCCACACCGGATCGATGAGAATTAACCGATGCGGAATTCGACGGATTATTTAATAGTTAATTGGATAGAGGTAAAAGGGGAGAGGTGTTCGTAATTGCATGGTAATTACACGTAAATATCTCACGAGAAAAGTTAACAATTTTGATTTGAAAAAAATATTAGTTTCGTTTATTAAAACGTGATTTAGTGTTGTAGCTAAACAAAAAACCAGGAAATTCACTGCTGTGTATAAACAGTAAATAACGAACTTCTTTAATATATTTGAACTCGGGCAATTTAGCACGTAATATATCACCAGTTTACTACGCTCCTGCCATTGTTAATACCTCAAACTCTTCAAACATTTACTCAGTTCTATGTAAACCCCAGTTAGAACACTCTGCGTTTTCATTATTTTCTATGTTTTATTTTCCTTTTTTTTTCACAAATATTATTAAAATCTTTCATAATTAATAAATTTCTTAATTTTGATACAAATTTTAATTAAAAAACAATAATTTGACAAAAAAATCTTTATAATAAATTGATTGTAGTCAAAATTATATAAAGTCTCTTTCAATTAATTTCAGTGATTTTCATAAATTTTGAAAAATAATCATGTTTTTCTTCTTAAATATCAAGGAGTAGACTTTTCATTTAAGCTTGGATTTGCATATGAAAATATTATTTTTCTTAAAGTATATTTTTTAAACTGTTTTTTTACTGGAACGTGGCGATGCAGTGATGCTGATACGAATGCTTTATGCATAATAATGAGGGCGAAACGGTGGATTCTTCCTGAAAGGTACAAAGTTTTGACATGAGATGTAAGCTTTGCAAAAAGGGATGACATAGTTTATATTCCGAGCCGGAAGCTAATTTATATTTTTGTTTTTACAAACTATTTTTTTCTTTTCTTTAGTTTAGTTTTGAATGCAGCAAATGTTCTACATATTTTTTATAATTTGAAAAGTTATCTAATAATAATGTTTATCAATTTTGTTACTGTTCTTATAAAAATGGTATCTTTAATCAATGTTTAATTATATAGTAGTACCTCGTATAGTACGGCCTCGGATAGTCCGGATTTCTGGTTTGAAAGTTTCGAAATGAACTAAATGTTAATTGAGTAAAATAAATTCCAAAAAAAAGGACACATTTTTTTTTAGATATAAGTAATCGGTTTAAACGACTTAAATACGAATACTTCAATTAATCCGGTTTAAAAGATTACCCGTACTATGCGAGATATTGGTTGACCTATCGAAAAGTATGTGAGTGTTAAATAAAAAATTGACATCAATATAGAAATGACAGTAAAACTGTCAAATAAAATTTGACATAAATAAAAAAAAATGGTGTTTTTACAAACTTTTTTTTCTTTTCTTTAGTGTAGTTTTGAATGCAGCAAATGTTCTACATATTTTTTATAATTTGAAAAGTTATCTAATAATAATGTTTATCAATTTTGTTACTGTTCTTATAGAAATGATATATTTAATTAATGTTTAATTATACAGCAATACCTCGTATAGTACGGCCTCGGAGAGTCCGGATTTCTGGTTTGAAAGTTTCGAAACGAACTAAATATTAATTGAGCAAAATAAATTCTAAAAAAGTACACAACTTACACGACTTAAATACGAATACTTCAATTAATCCGGTTTAAAAGATTACGGTATGTTTGAGGAAACGATTATCCGTACTATGCGAGGTATTGGTTGACCTATCGAAAAGTCTGTGAGTGTCAAATAAAAACTGACTTAAATTCAATATAAAAATGACAGTAAAACTGTCAAATAAAATTTGACATAAATAAAAAAAATGGTGTAATTTTTTTTTTATCAGGAAAACTTTTTGAAAATGGGTTAATTTTTACACGAATATTTTTTAAAGTATGCATGAAGTGTTGAAAAGGAATGAGAATGATGTAAATCACGTGTTAAGTAACAAATGGCAATCAATAAAGTTCAGAGGGAAGAGAAAATTATTGAAGCGAACGGTTATGTCGGCATTCCAGAAACGCGAAATCGAATTGAGGTGGTCCATAAAAGTTAGGAGAGATTCCATCCTTCCCCACATGCATTTCCTATCTCACGTCTTCTGCTCTCATCCTTCAAACCTTCACCCCTTAGCGGATAGATAGGAGGGTCGCCCACGACGTAAAGCACAAACACAAACCGCTCGAGAACGCTATTTGGGTCATTTGCGCAAAATTCCGCTTTTGTAAACCCGTTTATCTCTCTCTTTCTTCTTCTGCGAATTCTGGAAACCTCGAGGAAACGGACAGAAATTGAAGCGGACGTGCGGCGACTATCGCGTTACGTCCATTAAACTTTGATTGCCCATTTGGCACAAAACTACAAAAAAAAAATAGAATATGTTGGAAAAGCGACAATCGTGCCAAACTTTTCGAGCACGATTATTACCCATAAATATTAGCAGAGTTAATTTGAATTCAGTCAAGAATTAAATCTTTTTGCCATTTTGTTAACACCTTGAAACAGAGATTTACGAGGGTTGAAATTCAAAAAGTATGCTAACCTTGTAGTTTAATTCAAAAGATTTACTGCTTAAGGGTAGAAAAAATAAATTATTTTGAAAAAAAAAATAGGAATTGGTGCAAATTGGCGTTGATGAGGGTGAACCGACGGCATGCAAATTCGTGCAGCGGTCCTCCTCATCATTTATTCCGGACGAGGTAACAAAATTAAATTACAGAAGAAAAGAAAACCACGTTCACAGGAGAATAGAGGAAAACCGCGTTAAAGCAAGAATAGAAGTAAAAAAGAAAACATACAACAAAACTCTGTTGAAAAAAAGTTTCTTTATTTTGTCATTCGAATGATTTCATTAGCGCCTCATCGTTCCCTCTCTTAATTAACTTCTCCTTATTGGCTATAAACGAGGAAGCACACAACACCTACCCTCCTTCGAAACCCAAAATGTTGCCGAACCGCAAACAAAGTTTTAATAAAGAAATGCGGTTATTTTCCACGAGCGCTTGATTAATATTGACGTTCGTACGATTCGTTTATTTTTTTATGTTAGTCGTTTGCTTTAGAAAACCAATTATTTCTGAATATACAAACTTATTTGTTAGTACACTAACGAATTACACTACACGAAATGTACCTGGAAACAGAACGCGTAAGTTTCCGTTCTTTTAAGACAAAACAAAAAAAAAGTTTAATTGGAAAAGAACACAGCCAGACTATTTTAATTATTCTCATATTTATTTCAGTTTGTTTCGATTAATTTTACAATTATTTTGTCTAGTAAATGAAATTTCAATTCTAAATTACAATTCAGATTAATGCACAAAATCCAATATTTTTTTATTTAATTGATATACAGTTGAAATCAATCAGTTTTGGTAACGTTTTGCAGATTCATCGTGTTTGTTTCCATCGAAATCAATTTGCATTATAAATGAAACGATCAGTTCAATTTTCTATATTTAATTAAAAAGCTGATTTTCATGCAACCGGTCGGTTTCCACATTGTAACTGATTTATTTTAACCGGATTATTTCATAATATTATTTATTGAAAATATCTTCTATTTTATAATTATAATTAGTTTATAATTAATTATTGGTTCAGAAGGTCAAGGCTGAAGTTTTTCTGCCAAATAATTATCATTTGTATTCAAATTGGAATCATTTAAAAACTTCGTCGTTTAAGTGTAATACTCGAGTTGCATCAATGACGTACGTCCACTTTATTTACATGGATACGTTTTACGGTTTCATAAAAAGACAAATAAATTAATCAAGTAGACAGTTTTACGTCTTCAGAAAAAAAAATTGATTGCAATTTGAATAACAAACAAATTCTAAATAGTTTTTACTGTATTCCACCTGGTACAGTTTTAAGTCTTATTTAATTTGTTCTTTATTTCATCCTTTATCATCTTGTATAATTCAACTCATAACTAAAGAAAAAGTAACAACATTGTATTTTTTAATTAAACGTTATGAGAAGAATTTTAATTAGTTTTAATTCAATATTAATGTTATATAATTAAACTCTGAAAAAAGAATTCAACAAAATTATATATATATATTTTTGTATTTTAATATCTTTATAAAAGAATCTGAAAGAAGATTAAATATAAGCGACGGTTCATGTAATTTCCGGATTAAAACGTCAGTAAAATTAACAGGAAACACGATAAAGGTTTCGTTTTCTCGATCGCTGTAATTTCGTGGAGCTAATACAAGTCTGGAATCGATTTTTTTTTCATTCTCTCCTTTTTTCATGAAAAAAATAATTTTAATGTAATCAAACTTTTATTAATGTTTAATAACGTTGACTTTACCGAGGTTTCAGTTTACAGTGAAAAATAGAGTGAAATTTATGTACGTTTTGAGGAAAGTTTTAGTAAATTGCATTTTTAATTAATTGGTAAAAAATTAATTACTTTTTATGGCTTTTTTTTTAAATTTTTATTCGTTTTTAAAACTAATTCTAAATTTTAAATTATAGTTTAAATAAGTATTTTCATTCCATTCATAAAACTATGCATAATCATTATTAAATCCAAAATTAGAAATAAGTATTGTTCTTTAATTGATAAAATGACAGTTGTTGACAGTTGACGTAAATCATAGTTGACAGTCCTGTCATTGATGTCTCGTGTCATTTGTATAAGAAGTCTGCATACTTGTAAAGAGTGAAAGAATCGTTTAATTTATAAAATGACAGTTGTGTCATTTGAAAAAGAAGTTCAGTTTATAGTTAAAAAGTAATTTCTAAAAGCTTCTCACTAATAGTGAATGTTGATGATTGATTTTACTAGAAACAACGGTTTATTTATAGAAAATGTATAAGATCTATCTGTGTATTTGTAAAGAGCGAATGAATCGCTTGACTGCGCTACAGTCCTCAACAAATTTCCTGATTAAGCCCTTTCGATTTATAGGGCCGTGAAGAGCGAATGGACTGAGGGAATGCTGATAATCCTTTGGTCCTTTTTTGTTTGAGGGGATGCATGATAAACGGAACGATCGAAATTCGGCTGCAATTTATAATTTTCCGGGCAATTTTCGCTGATAACCGATTCCGCCGTAGTCCCATTGTATATCACCGAGTTTTATCCCAAAAATATAAATCAGATTTTCGACAAAGCTTGTAGTTTATAAGATCAAAAAAAAAACGAAGAGTAATCTAATTCTGCTATTATTCTTTTCTAGGTATCGAATTTCCGGTGTTCGCATAGGATCAGTGAGTGCGCGCGTTTTCCTTTTGTGCCGATTTGTAATTAAGTGTCTAGGATGGTCTAGGATACATTAGCGTACATCGATTTTCAGGTGAGTTTTCAGTGTTATTCAGTTTATTTGATATTAACATCATATTACAGATATAAGTTTGTTTGGTGATTAAAACATAAATTTCCCTAACAATATTAACTGAATATGGAGTTATATATTTATTAAAGTTGGTACTAACTTTAACTGAAAGTTAATTTACATTACATTATGATATTATGACATATCTCATAGTGTCTTAAATTGGTACTGTTCCTAGAGTTTCTAACTCCTGGAAACGGTTGAGCTTGTTAAAAATTTGTATGACTGGTTGCTCTTTTATGATGCAATAAAGATACGGTTCATCCTGGATGTTGTTGATATGTATACATGTCTGAAAATGTTATGTAAGTTGTATGACTGGTTGCTCCTTTATGATGTATAAAAGGGCTAGAAGGGTTATAAAATAAACTACATCATAACTTCTGAATACGGTTGATCCTGGATGTTGTTGATTTGTATAAATTTCTGAAAATGTTCTGTAAGTTGTATGACTGATTGCTCTTTAATGATGCAAGAAAGATACCAGTTAGAGAGATGTCTTAATAGAATTAACTCCTGGATACAATTGATCCTGGATGTTTTTGATTTGTATTTATAAATGAAAATTTTATGTAAGTTGTATGATAATATAACCAAAAGATGGCGTGGTTTGTTAAACTTAATATTTTATCTGTCAATTATTCTTGTGTAACTTTCCTGCGTTGGATTGTGGCATCCTTTATAATTACAGAAGTAAAAAAAATGAGTAGAACGTGTGAAATTTTGCAGCAGCAATTCGATTATTAACAGCTTTTATCCTTTGTCGCGCTGTCGAATATCGAACTTTGTCCTCATATTTAATAGACAATTTGATAATAAAACAAAGCGCGTTGATTGCGTCCATTACGCAGACAATAAACTATCATTCTTTGTGAGGGCGGCTTAATTCCACGTAAATCAACCCCCCCGGAGCGGCCATCCCCTGTTATATAAAACACGAAGCGTCGCATCGAATAAAATACCAACCGTTGCGCAATTATGCATTGATCATCCATCCTCGGAGCATTGTTTAAACTGGGCGTTATCACGTTTTACGCGAATGTTGATTTAGATCAGAGTTGGTCCTGTTCGGATGGACGAAGTTTTTCTGAATTGGGATTAGGATGAAGGGGAAAAAGTGGATAAATCATGTTAGCGTTGAAAGGATTCCGGAAAAAGGAAAAACGTGTGCGAAAGAAAATAAAAAATCGATGCAGAAAGCTATTAATTCTAACTTGAACGTGTAGTTTCTTCGAGGAAGTATACAAGAGAACAAGGAAAAAAAAATGAACGGCTAAATTACAACGTGTTATACGTCGAAATGAGAGAGAGAAGAAGTTTTTTTTTGCGACGATTTTTCTTTGCTGATTATGTTTTCTTTTAGCTGCTGAAACTGGCTTGATATATATTATTTACGTTAAGCAGGAATAACATGTTTTGGCTCCGGTTAAATAATGTGCTTGATTTACGCGCCAGATAAGTTCCACGAATTCATAGGAAAAAATATATATGCAAATAAATAACTATGTACGAAAGCTAATTAAAAGCTACACGAAAACAAGGGGTGCAGGTATTAATTATTTTCATTATCCAGATCAATTAATGAATGTAATTGATCAAAATATATATTATTTTCTAATTATTGTACAATTCTATTCCGATATACAAAAGAAAAAACTTTAATTCTACGCATTTGTTGCAGCAACCAAAATAATAAGAAAATACTATATTGCATGAAATAAATAAGAAATTTATGTAAAAATTCTAAAATATTTTCATTAATTCATCTAGAAACTTATATTTACAGTTTTCAATCAATATTTCTATACAATACAGTAAAAAATGTTTAGCAAAACAAAAGTAATTTCGAAAATTTTGCTTAAAATACTTTAAATAAATTTCAAAAAGTCTTTCAATAATTTACTCAATTTTTTTATTCAATGACAATTTTAAGCATAGCAGCAGATTCATAGTCAAAGGAAATAGTGGAATCCCAGAGCATCAATATACTGAAGTTAACCTACAACACAACAGCCAACTTACAAATTACAGAAGAATATAATGGTAAAAACTTCAATTGGAAAGTTTACCAAAAAAAGCAAAATGTCTAGATTTAATTAATATACGCTTGAATAAGATTGTAAATGATTGTATAAAGAATAGTAAATATTTGTTTTGTAATTTAATAACTGCATTCTGACCATCCATTATAGCTTTAAAAAAAGAATTAGTTTCACATGATGACTATCACAACTAATACGTCTTCGTTCGTGTCGTGTTGAGCAAGCAATTCTTCAATGTCCGGACCAAATACAAAACCTTTAGACGCATCGTTTAACCTATGAGAAAAGCCTTTCAAAGCAGTATTTTTCTGTACAATAAACGTTTAATTTTGAAATAAATATAAAAAATAAACAATTTGTAAGTTAGAATTGTTTTAAATTAAAGTTCATTAAAGTTTGTATCAATTTATATAAAATTAAATATCAATTAAAATTGTCATTAAATTAGTGCGGTTTTTCTCTTTATATAATCAAGCCTCTTTTTGTACGGTTTATCATTTTTATGTATGTATTTTGTTACTCGATTAGTCTGGTTTCAAACAGTAAATAATTGGAATAAAAGACTCATTAAATGAGTTTTATATTTCGTATTTTCCTATCTCAAAAACTTCTGGACAAAAGGAAATCAATTGAAACTTTTCAACAATTCAAAACTATATGAGATGATGACAAAAGAAAGTCCAAAGTATAACAGAACAACTTGTGTTAAACCATCATTCTCAGTTCCATTAAGAAAATCGTAGTTTATAGAAACTTTTTATATTATTTATTTAGGTTGTATGTATGAAGTTTATAGTAAAGTTTATAGTTCGCTTAACGAACATTTCGCATAACGAGCAAAATAAATGGTAAGGAAAATGACTCGCTTAACGAGCGACGTTTCGTATAACGAGTAATGATAAGAAGAGAAGTCCGCAAATTTTGGAACGATCTAAGTTTGTTGCAATACAAATTTAAGAATTGATAAAGGATTTAGTTATAAATTCGATTAATTAAAGTTACTCTAATTCCATATACGAAATTCTCAAGAAAAATGTAAGGAAAATCTGATGAAATTGATAATTTCATGAATAAAAAGAACTAATATTAATAATAGTAAATTTCATTCATTGATAATATCTAAATAATTTGCCGAATTTTGAATGGAAATGCATTTTTAAATTATATTAATTAATAACTCGTTATTTTCTACAAATTTAAACATATTTATTGGACACAATCTGTTGGCAAAGTCAAATTTAATTAAAATAAATAAATTTAAATTGAAATTAAACAATTAATAATTGTTTGTTTTATTTATAATTATAATATAAACAAACAAATTGAAATTGATTAAAATTATAATTAATAACAGCGAAATGTAATCAAAATAAATCGCATTACCAATAATGTTATAAATTTCTTCTTTTTATTTCGAGATGCGTTTGCATTT
Source organism: Nicrophorus vespilloides (assembly GCF_001412225.1). Lineage (NCBI taxonomy): Eukaryota > Metazoa > Arthropoda > Insecta > Coleoptera > Silphidae > Nicrophorus > Nicrophorus vespilloides. The sequence goes on from NW_017098097.1 coordinate 55,932, forward strand.
CATTAATTATTCTTTATCAATCAATTTTTTCAATTTAAATATGTACGCGCAATTGTACATTTCGCATTACTCATTGTGTATGCACATTGGGAATTACGAATTCCGAATTCGACCAAAATGAATATGCACGAAGCCTTCAATAAATTAGCAGTCCGAGCTATTAACCCAATTAGAAAATATATATAAAAAAACAGCACAAAAGTTTTGTTGTGAGATAAAAACATACATTTTCTCATAGAATTTTATCGAAATTATTAATTGGTGATATTTTTTTAAATAAATTTCTTTCTAAATAGATAAAATATAGACTTATCTTACTAATACAGAAATACAAAGGTTAGTGATCTTTCGATCAGTGCGGATTCATTATAGTACGATTTGAAAATTACAAAACAAACTAAAATAAATTATAATACAATAGTACACAACATGTTTGTTTTTTTTTTCATTATGCAGTAAAGTCCTCGATTAGTCCGGTTTCAAACAGACCCGTACTATGCGAGATATTATAATGTTTCTATTACTCTCCATGTAAGTGTAATACTTGAACAATAAATTAGTTTATTTCATTTATGTTTAAAATCTATCAATTTTATATTATAATAAATATAAAATAAATACATTGAAAATATTTCTTATGAGTTTTCGAACAAGTGCAATGTTATATAAAGTATTACGTTGTTTGTTTTGTTTTGAATATAAACAATACTATAAATCATATGACTTATGAGGAAAATTCGCTTATTCTGGAATTTTGCAGTTGACTAAATTGTGAGTTGGGTCAGCGCTGTAAATGTCAGAACAATGCACGGTTTATAGTCATGTTGAAAACAGACATCTTAAGACGATTTTTAATCTAAATCACTATTGTCTAATTCCACATTTATGCTTTAGTTATAACTACATTTCCGAATTTTGTTGTATAATTTTTGTATAATTATAACTCAGTCATAAATTTACTTTAAGTATATTATAAAATAGTGAATTCTGTTAGATATGTAAGGAAACATAATGTTCTGAATTCATGAAATTGGATTTTCAGGAAAACATTGCATCATATTAAAAATAATTGGACTTATAAAATATTTTATAAACAAAGATTTCCTAGTATTTATACAAAAAAATATAGTTTTTTCAAACAGTCCAATTAATTTTTGTTTTAAAAATTATGTTAGTTATTATACGAAAAGAAAGTAAAATAAATAAGTATAAAGTTTTACTGAGAATAATTTTGATTTATGACGTTCAACTTTCTCCAACAACACGCGCATGCAACATTGAATTTCTGTCCTATTTCCTAGAAAAAATACAGGAATTTAATGATATATTGTCAACAATAAAACTAGACTAGAAATAACAACAAATTTTCATCACTTTATGTTTTTTTTATCTATTTAAACATGTTTATTGTCCCAAATTAGTACCAAAAGTTTTTTAAGAATTTCTTAATTATTTAGTAGAATTAGGAGTTACATTTCCTTGTAAATTTTCAAAATAATTTAATAAATGAAAATTTAACTCACTTTAAGTTTAATTTATATTTAAACATTTTTTATTGGCACAAATTTAGACCAAAGGTTTTTTTAAGAATTTAGTAAATATTTCGTAGAATTGCATTAACTTGTAAATTTTTCAATTTTTTTTTAATTATTTCTTAAAAAATAACTATAAATATATTGAAATATAAACAATTATTAGATTATTAAACAAATATATAAAATAATTACAATTATTATTTTTTTATTGGCAAATTCATAACAAAATTAAAAATAAAAGTGGCAATTAAATAAATTGAATAAAAATCCCGTCACGTCAAATGCAAATGTAATCAAATGTAAATGTCAGTTTGGAAAAGCCATTATTTCATTTGTAATTGAATTTTGGTTTATAAATAAATTTTATAAAAAAAAACATTCTTTTTTGTTGTTCGTTGTTGCATTCTTCTCGTTTCGAATTGAAAATATTTACATACACGTACAAAAACAAAAACGGGGAATGATATTAATCACAAATCCCGTTTCGATTTCTAAATAATTAATGTGTTTGCACGGGGTGATTTATTTCGTTACCCGATTTATAAATTTATTTGTACAGGAAGAACGAAAAAAAATCAATGAAAATGTTTGTTACGAATAGATGTATGTATTTTATTAAATTTATTGCATGTAAAAAAAGGAAAGTTTTTTTCGTTTTGTTATAGACTGGGAAATGTTTTGTGTATACAGAATGAAAGAAATAATCAATACTTTATTGTGTATTTTATTAAATTTTGTTAGGTTAATGTAAGAAAAATCGTTTTATATAAAGTTTTTAGTGTGAAAAATTGAATAATACTTATATATTTCGGCAAAAGAATTATATACTTAAATTAATGAAATCTACCGGTAGACGTGTGTATTTTATTGAATTTGTTCAGTTTTTACATAACAATATAAATGTGATTTTTTATTTTTGGTACAAAGATTTAAGGCTGAGAAAATTAATATTATTTACAAATTTCTATGAAAATGTTATATTTATAAATTTATCTACACTTAACAAAACTAAATCAATGAAATCTATGAGTAGACGTGTGTATTTTGATGAATTCGGTAAAATTTTATATAACAAAAAAATGGAAAATTCTTTCTTTTCGTACAAAGTTTCAAGTCTGAGAAAATATGTATAAGTGAATATTATTTATATATTTCGATGAAAATTTTTATATTTCAAAATTTATCTGCGTAGAACATAACTAAATCAATGAAATGTATGAGTGGATGTGTGAATTTTATTAAATTTGGTAAAGTTTATGTAACAAAAAATGGAAATTTTCTTTCATATTATATAAAGTTTCAAGTTTGGGAAAATGTGTGCAGGGGAATGATATTTACATATTTCGATGAAAATGTTATATTTTACGATAATGTTATCATTGAATTATCTTTGCGTATCTGCGCGTGTTTGTACAGAGAATGAAATCATTGTATGAATATATTATTTTTTGTATGTTATAAATAGAAGATTTATCTAATATTGATTCTTTAGTTAATTTACTCATTTAAAAATTAGTGATTTTTATTTTTATGATTTTGTCACTATTAAAATGTTGGATCAGGAATCAAACATTTCATTATAAAATTAGATAATCTGCACTAAGGAAATGTCAAAAGAAAATTGACATAAGCTCAACTAGAAAAACATGGCGGAAAATTAAAATAGTAACGTTTCTTTTATGACATCTTTTATTGCAATTATTGTCTACATTTTTTCAACAAATTTTCATTCAAACCGTTGTAATTATTACATAATAGCATATTATCTTTCTAGTATTAATTTTTTTATGTTGATTTTCAATGTTAAAAAATCGATTAATTACATAATCCAATTTAAATTTTGCAAAATTGATATTTTTTTCGTTAGTAAAATGTAATTCTAGGAATACGGACATTGGCAGATTCAATCATCGATATTACTTCTACAATTTTATTGGTCACGTTCACAATTACTTAGGAGAGTGCACGTACAATAAACTAGGAGTTATGTTTCGTGCCGTGCAATAAATACAATTGCAGTTGTATTTATAAATGTTACGTGGAACGAGACGCAATTAAACCGACAATAGTCTAGGAAATTGCTAAAAACACAGCATCATCACAGTAACCCATTTCCTCGTATCCACAATTTACTAATGAAAACTGCCTCGACGGTAAATCAAACCGGATGAGCACATGAGATTAATTACATCTTGCCAATTAATTGTTACGTTTCAACTCCGCACAATTTGCTCGATACATTTTCGTATCATATCTGAGTTTGGGCTCTGTTTTCGAGATAATCTTAGCGTGGAAATGTATTATGCAACTTCCCACTAATGCTCATAATGTAACCTCAGGCTTTGTTTCATAGTAATCAATTTTCGGTATTGCATGTAATTACATAAACATTTCTATAGTTTTCATATTGTATCTTGATTATAGCAGCAGTTCTCAACCTTTCAGCTACGCAACCCAACATATATGTTTGTAGTTGAACTGCAATCCAATTGTTAAAAGTATTTCATAAACTCCTTGCTTTTACACAACATAATAGCTGTCATCTCGTGACCTAACATATTTGTTGATATTTACACAGCGACCTAATTGCTAAAAGTATTTCACCAACTCATCGCTGTTACACAAGGTGACAGCTGTCATTTTGTGACGTAACATATTTGTTGATAGAATTATATAGCGTTCCAATTGCTAAAAGTATTTTATCAATCCTTGCTTTGACACAAGATGATAGCTCTCATTTTATGACCTAACATATTTATTACTAATTATCCAATAACCCCATCGCTAAAAGTATTTAACCAGTTCTTTGCTTTGACACAAGATGGAACCTGTCATTTCGTGACCTAACATATTTGTTGATATTTACACAGCGACCAAATTGCTAGAAGTATTTCACCAACCCGTCACTTTGACACAAGGTGACAACTGTCATTTCGTGACGTAACATATTTGTTGATAGAGTTATATAGCGTTTCATTGCTAAAAGTATTTCATCAACTCCCTGCTTTAACACAAGATGACAGCTGTCATTTCATGACCTAACAAATTTATTAGTAATTATACAATGACCCCATCGCTAAAAGTATTTAACCAGTTCTTTGCTTTGACACAAGATGACATCTGTGATTTTGTGACCTAACATATTTGTTCATATTTACACAGCGATCCAATTGTTAGAAGTATTTCACCAACCCGTCGCTTTGACACATGGTGCTGTCATTTCGTGACGAAACATATTTGTTGATAGAGTTATATAACGTTCCAATTGCTAAAAGTATTTCATCAATCCTTGCTTTGACACAATATGACACCTGTCATTTCGTGATATTTGTTGATATTTACACAGCGAACCAATTGTTAGAAGTATTTCACCAACCCGTCGCTTTGACATAAGGTGACAGCTGTCATTTCATGACGTAACATATATCTATATAGTTATGCAGCTACCTAATTGCTAGAAGTATTTCACCAGATTATTTCCTTGCTTTGACACAAGGTGACAGCTGTCAATTCACAACCCATTTAAAATTTACTGTCAATAATTTCAAATTTATTTAAACATATATTTGATTAAAAATAGTACATGTAAAAACTAATTTAGTATTTGCACATATTTCAAATATTAAGACATTTAAATTAAAATGTTTTACAAAACTGTATAACTTTCTATTTATTTGCGAAGAGAAAATTTGCGTATCGCAGTTACATTTTTGTTTAATAACACAATTATAAGCGGATTACTGCCACTATCTATGCTCACAAAATAAACAAGCTACGTAACAACTGCATAACGAGTTTTCCCTTTTTTGTGTGTTTTTTTTTATTTTCTCGTTGTTGGCTCTGCGGATTTAGATCGTCGCCCCCTTTACATAATGGCATTATAAAATATGGAACGAGAAAGGTAAACAAAACAAAACGTTTTTCCAACGTAAAAAGCAGAAACAGACGCAATCTTTTTTTTTTATTGTTGTTATTTCCTCAGCTATGCGATGCGACTGGAAATTATTGCTCTGCGAACGTCGCGCGAATAATGTTAAGACTATGGATTTTTCACTTTTCCTCGAACGCTAATGTTCTGATATAAATTTGAATTATTATTTCACTTGAAACGTATTCATCTCAAGACGTTGTTATTCCTAATTGGTGGAAGCATAAATCTTGGGTTTTGTAATTAAATATGGATTGTTTTATTTACGATCTGAAAATCGAAATTGTTGTTTCCCAAGTTTCTGTTTTGAATACGAGTGAATCTATAAATAATCCTTAAGCAATTTACTTCTAAAGCGATCGAATTACCAATTATATTTGATTGCATCATTACATATTTCAATGCAGAAAGTATGGACGTTGAAAACTCGCAATAAGAAAAATCGATTCCAATTAATTGCACTTGCTTTATGTTACTTGCATTAACTTATTTTTAGTATTTTATACTTTAAGTGTATAAGAGTCTAAATTATTGAATTTTTATTGAATTATTTTAAGGCTGAAGGTCGAAATTGGAACTTTAGTATTTAAATATAATAGAGTTGAAATTGGATTGTCTTTTAATAAAGGTTGAAAGTTCGTTGTAATACAGAAAAGGAAAAACTTAGTTGTATTGAATAAACTGTTAACTTTATTGTAGATAGAAACACTGGGAATACTAATATAGACACGGATTCTGAGTTCAGACGTTAAGTAGAGAACGCGTCAAATCCCAAAGCCATTTTCCAGAATCGAGAGAGGATAACATCACGCACTCGGAAACTATCACTCCCAGAGGATGCATCCACCAGGTAACTCATTTCGTATTTTGCGGAAACTTTCGCAACCCTCCGCTTATCTCCGACATTACTCTCGTTCTTTACAGACAAATTTCTTGTTTACGATCCAATCCCAACCTCAGATAAACACCTCTAACAATTCATTTAGTTAATATTTGCTACCTTAATTGATTGATACAAAAATTAACTATATTGATGAAAGATTCATTTTCACATTACTTTTTGAGAATTATGCATAATTTGATCAATATTAATTTCGTATTTTCAAATAATTGACTCAATTTTCTCTACTTTCATGTACATTTTTTTCTCAAATTATCTGTAAATAATTTCTAATTATTTGTTTGTGAATTACGAAAATATCTTTGATAAAAACAGTTACAGGAATACAATGAATTTACATTCAATTTACTCACTCAATTAATTCATACAAAAAACTAAGTTTTTCAACTTATAAGTACTTCAAATTATTGCTGATTGTTGTCTTAAGAATTATAGAGATTTTCATCAATGAGATTTTCATTTCTCTCATAAAAAAAAACTAACTAATTAACTAAAAAAGTTTTTCTACTTCTAAGTATATTTTATAATCAAGTTATTGATGTTTGATGTCTTAAGAATTATATACATTTTGATGAATGAAATTTTCATTTCCCTGCTAAAAAAAAACCTCCAACTAATAAAATAAATTACACTCAATTAATTAACTAAAAAAAACTTAAGTTTTTCATCTTCTAAGGAGATTTTTTACTCAAATTATTGCTAATTAATGTATTAAGAATTATACAAATTTTTATCAATGAAAATTTCGTTTCTCTGATAGAAAAACCTCCAACTAATAAAATAAATTTACATTCAATTTACTCAATTAATTGACTAAAAAAACTAAGTTTTTCAACTTCTAAGTAGATTTTATACACACATTATTACTGAGTGATGTATTAAAAATTATACAGATTTTCATCAATGACAATTTCGTTTCTCTGATAGAAAAACCTCCTACTAATAAAATAAATTTACACTCAATTAATTGACTAAAAACTAAGGTTTCTACTTTTAAGTAGATTTTGTAGTCATATAATTTACTTACGAATTATTAACATTCTTATCAATGAGAATGTCCTATCTCTGATAAACAACCTACAACTAATACTATTAATTTTCTCAACTAATTAATTGACACAAAAACTAAGTTTTTCTACTTTTTTGTAGATGTTATACTCATTTTTTTGCTGATTTATGACTGCATATTTCTTAATGCAGATTCTCATTAATGGGAAATAACTAAATTTCTCTACTTTTATGTTGCTTTTATACTCGGAGTAATTGTTGATTGATGGCTCGAGAATTATGCAGATTCTCGTCAATGCGAATTTCGTGTATTCACGCTCGAGGGTCGCCGCTTTGTGCTAACGATAGTCTCAACAGAATAGCTACTCAGGATTCCTTCATTAAAGTTAATTAACTATTTGATATTAGCCTTCATGCGCATACCTGATATACAATATTACAGACACATAGATGTTACCAAAAAAAAAGTAATTATTTACAGTAAAATTTTAGTTTCAGTACAGACAAATAGTTTAAATATTCAAATTATATTTGTCAAGTTTTATTTATATGGAAATTAAAAACTGTAGCAAAACGTCCATAAAAATTACATCACTAAATTAATTTACTTAATTCAATATTTATTCGCTTTTTGAATACATTAATAATAATGGTAATTTCTGATTTATTTATAATAAAATTTCGTAAATTTAGTAAAAATTCATTTAAAAAGAAAAACAAATAAATTTTGTGATATAACGCAGATTTCGAATATAAAAACAACATTTTTTCATTAAATTAATGAAATGAATAGAAACTGATGCACGCAAATAATATTGGTTGGGATCAAACAATTGTTTATTTTAATTAAATCGTATATTTACATGCAAATATTTCAGCAATAATTATTTAGTTAAATCAATTTTTCAGTTCAAATTGAATGTAGAATTTTGTTTGAAAAACATATAAAAACCATAAAACATATTTAAATATTCTACTATGTAAAGAAATAGATGTAGATAAAGTAAACATACAATAAAAGTAGTAAAAATAAATTAATTTTTGATTATATTGAAAACGGGAATGTAAAAATGCAGCAATTATTTCAATAAATTTAAACAATTCAAGTTTTATTGCATACATAAAATTTTTGATACCACATATTTTTTTTATTTCAGTTACTGAATGAAAACTCGTTTACACATAGAAAACATACAATAATATTATTTGGAACAATTGTAAAGAGTTATTGATTTTGTATTTATTGAAATTGCGAATGTAACAACAAATTTCACAATCGTTTTATAATTTCATTTTTCCACAGTTTACTTTTTTTTGGTTCTATTTTTCTACGTAAAATGTAGGTAATTTCGATGAATTTAAATGTTCGCTGTCGCATGCAAATGTGTAAATACTACAATTTTCAACGCGAATTCAATCCCCTTTGACATCACGGTCAAAGCTCTTTTTTTTATTCTAGCAATTCGCATATTTAAATAAAAATATATATGTTAAACTTTACTTTTAACCTTTCAAAACTGAAAAATATATTTACTAATTATTAAATGCATACTTTTAAAAAAATTTTAATCTCAATAAAATTAGTGAAAATGGCGAAATTGAACTGCAACTTTTTGGAACGCTGTATTTTTTTATTTGAAATTGGATTTTATTGAACCACAAGCAAAACATGATGGAAACAATTAAATGCGCCTGGAGCGCGAATTATAGCTCTGAGTTAGTCGATAAGCGAGTCAAACGCTGCACGAATATGAACCTGCGGAATCTTCCTCCATTCACGAAGAAGGGCTTTATTGAACGCATTAATACTTTGGTATTTTTTAGTACTGACATTGGCCTGTAAAATGACCCATACCGAAAAGTCGAGTGGATTTGCATCTGCAACTGTGCGGTCGAAATTAAATGTGGAACGTTGTTGGTTTTCCTGTGCTTCGTGTGATGGTGCATAATCTTCTTGAAACGTCCACTCCTTTTGACTGAAATATTTGGTTGGCTTCAAAGCAGCTTCTAAATTCAATTTTTGAACGCGTATTACAGAAATATGGATAAAAGCACAAGAATGTTGCTGGATTCCCCAAACATTCAGCTTTCATGTGCATATATTGGATTCATTCTATATATTATAGTTTTCGAGTAAATCAATGAAATGTGAAAACACTGCTTTTTCGAACGTTTTAATTTCAATTTTTCAACTTTGAACGCGTATTACAGCAATATGGATAAGAACACAGGAATGTATCTATACTTGATGGATTCCCCAAACACTCAGCTTTCATGTGCATATATTGGATTCATTCTATCTATTATAGTTTTCGAGTAAATCAATGAAATGTGAAATCACTGCTTTTTCGAACGTTCTAATTAAGAGATTGATTCTAAGATAAGAGTACAGGAATATATCTATACTTGCTGGATTCCCCAAATACTCAGATTTCATGTCCATATATTGGATTCATTCTATGTATTATAGTTTTTGAGTAAATCAATGAAATGCTGTAATATGGATAAGAGCACAGGAGTGTATCTATACTTTAGCAGATATTTGGAAAATTGCTCACTGCTACTAATATTCGTGCCACCCCTTAGATTAGTCTACGCCTCCCCAGGGAGGCGCGCCTCACAGTTTGGAAAACGCTGCTGTAAAGTTATGTTTTCAAAGTGTATTAAATTATATAAAATGCAATAATCTGTAATTTTCAGAGCAGCTTTTATGTATAATAAAGTAATACTCTATAAAGTAATAATACTCTCTATTTTATATTTGTAAAAAAAAAATATATTGTTTCATCATTAAAAATCGTTCGTGCTTGTTTTGTATTATTTTCCCGGATTGAATTCAAGGATTACTGCGATACGTTAAAATCCTATTTGAAACAAAAAAAAACTATATAAATTTCTATATAACAAGTAGAGAATGTTTATAATGAAATTACATTATTTCGTATTTTTGTATGAAAACACAGAAACGCCATTTCCAGGTTCGCAGCTGCCGCACAAAACGAACTAAATAAATGAAAATAACAATAAAGCACGGCCTAAAAAAATGAACATATACGCAGACCGAAAGTATTTTCATATGTAAATGAAACCATTCGTTCGAGCTGGCAAAAAAGGGCCGAAAACAGTGCGAATTCGTCCCTGTTGTTGTTAGCGCAGATGTTAATCTAGTCGAGTTGCTTAGTTGATTTTGTCTGTGATTTGCTTATATTGTTCGGGCGGTCCCAATTTATAAATGTTTGCGTAATGAAATGCGGTTTACTCTAAAGGTAAACATCGGATTGTTTGTCCTTGTAGACAGGAAGTTGTGGACCGGAAGCTGCCTGCGTTCGTTCCCTTTTGTGCTGATTAGAGATGGCGCCAGATCCGTCAACATCTGAACATCATTAAAACAATGTATTGATTCTCATTCCCACGCGATTTCAATTAAAACGAAGAAAAAAAATGCAGGATTAGCGTGAATGAATGCACGGGCGTGTATTTGCTCTTCCTGTTGTTGGAGTTGGTGAGCGTAATTAAATTTTTGGTTTCGTATAGAGACTTGTAGGTTTTCCGCAGGAAATGAAATATGCGTTTATTAAGAAAATTCATTCATGTCGCGCGGAATTTAATTAAGATCAGGTAAACAAAGAGACGACGCGACAGATTTCTTGAGTAATTATTCTAATCAAGTGCATAGAATTTTCTTTATTACATCAAAAGCAATTTGTCAATTTATATTATTTATATTACTACAAATTTTAATTGTTCTAATTGGATTTTTTTTTATTATAGACGCTTAAACCAATGTTATTATGAAATTTATTACTGTATTTTTGAGTGTGCAAAATGATTTTTTCTATTAAAAACACATTTTGTTTTCATTTAATTAGAAATAAAAAAAAATATTTTTTAAATATTTTCAATTTGAAACATCTAAAAATGTAGATGAAACATAAATAATCAAATTGAAATTATTTTGTCTAATTTAACAAAGAAAAAATAAACTTTAATGGATATTTGATTAAGGCTAGATGGGAAAATATTGCATAAGAGATGAAATTAATTAATTTTTAAAATCAACAAAATTCTCTTTTGTGACGTGACTTTACGTGACTATTAAAGCATTGATTTACTTATAAACACAAACATCCATTACTTATTTATTATTATTTTTTTAAATAATTAATTATAACTTTATAGAAATTGTAATAATATAAATGTAATGATGAAAAAGAAGTATAAGCAACAGAAATTACTATATTTAATAAATTCTCTTTGATTTTTGACAAATTCTCTCTTAGAATTAAATTAATTAAAATTTTAGCAAAGAATTTCTTAAGTAATTATTCGAATCAAGTATTTTTAGAAGCTTTCATATTTTTTAATGGAAAATATGTGAAATATCTTAATTACAGTACTTATTAATTGACAAACGTAAAATTCTGAAAGTAAACTCAATTAAATTGTTTAATTGTAGCCAACTACTGCTTGTTAAAATTAATTCTAAATACGTTAAATTCTGCACGAAATATGAGTACTTTTGCACAAAGCTTTTGAAGTAGTCTTTGTAACGTGTAGTATACCGCACTTGTATACTTAAAGCTCTTAACATGTTTTATTGAAGATGAAAATATGGATTCAATTTTTTTGTTGTTGAATTCCCATTTACGTTGTTATTAAAGCATTAATACATTTCTTAATATAGATTGATTATTGAATCTTTAATGGGTTTTTTCAAAAATAAATTTAAAAAAAATCAGTTTATTTTTCTAGAACTAATAGTAATAATTCATGTAATAAAATGTCTTGTTCCAAAAGCAATATTATGCATATATTTCAATTAATTCCAAAATATCGCTTTTTCAATTGTAAGTATTTGCATTTACTTAACTAAATTAAATTAATATACATGTATTCCCCGACTTACGAACTCCCGGACTTACGAACTCCCGGACTTACGAACAAAATTCTAAAAGCTCTAACTTATTACAATGAGATATATAGAGATAAAAAATTAACTGTCCAAACAAAAATTGATAATTTCTTTAAAAAAATATAATATTTTTGGAAGATTTATTAAATAATAATTGTGTTGTCTATATTGAAAAGTATTTGTAAGTAAGTATTTTGGTTATTTTAATCTATTTTTTCAAATTTATGCAGTCACTAATACAGAATTTAACATATATAAAAGTAAAAACCATGAGAAACTATGGTAAGTAATTTTTTAAAATTCCCCCGACTTGCGAACAAATTCGACTTACGAACAATCCTTTGGAACGGAACTAGTTCGTAAATCGAGGAAGACCTGTATTTGTATAAATAAATTTGACCAAAATGTCTTAATTTTTTCTCTTAATTAATAATCAAAGCATTAATAAATTTATAACAATAGTATTAATTAAATTTATAATTTTAATTATTAAAAATATATTTTTTTTGGAAAGGTGTAAGGACAGATTAAATTTTACTTGTAGTAATATTTAAATACAATTTTAATTCTTAAGCAATAATTTAATCAATTCATTATTTATTTCTCACGAGAAAGTCTTTAATAAAATGAAATTGCTTTTATGTACTAAATTGGGAAGATAAAGAAATAAACGGATTAAAAGAAAGAGACGTTTCCGCTTTACATAGGAAATCCGGTATAAAAAGTTGAGTAATTGAGTTCTCTTATAAATGTAAACTGGAAACTCATTGTTTCATGTTCAGGAATGGAAGGTAATAAACGTCGTTTCGCAGAAACGCAAATATAATGATTTGCAGTATTGTACGAAAAATAAAAAAAAAAACACGGGCAAACGCGTTTCAGTGTGTATTTCTGTTTGTGGAGGATTGGGAAGGAATCTTTGCAATTCGCAAAGGGGATGAAATATTTATCGTATGTAAATGTGCTAACGATGCAACGAAAACGAAGGGGAGGGAAGAAGGCAAAACGAACAAAGGCCCGAAATTGATTTCTCTCTCTCTGTTTGAATGTGTGTAGGCCCCTAAAGCGTAGGGGGCGGCGTTTTGTATAAATGTATGTGGGTGTGTGTGAGTCTGTTCATCGCATTGCGGCAGAATTGTAATCTATATTAGAGTAATTTATATTTAAAAAAAAAAAGTTGAAGATGGGAGAGAAAAAGTAGAAGAGAAGGCATCGATTAACGATGCTAATTACTTCCAGAGGAAATCAGGAAAAAGATGAGAGAGAGAAAAAAATCGTTAGGATAACGAACTCGACGTTTATAATGGGCACTTAATAAACGGCGTTTCGAACTTTCACTTCAACTTGGCTCAAATTAAATTTAGATTAGAGATTTCCAAATTAAAAATGTTGAAAATACAATTATTTTCATTCTCTATTTGAAACATAATTCAAATATAAATTGAATCATCTTAGGAAATACTTTTAAGTCAAAATTTATCAAAAAATTGTATAGTTTGTATTAAGCAAAATCTTCAAGAAAAATAACTTTCTTTGTGCAAATCACATTGAATCAGATTGAATTAGTTTTACAAAATAATTATATTAACTTAAACGTGAATTCATAAATTGATAACATTATAATAATTTTAGATAAGTTGATAAATTTACCATGAATTGAAATCCTTAGAAAAAATGTGCCTTTATGAAGTAAACTTATTGATGAAAATAAAGCTATATTTACTAAGTAGAAAATGATGTGTATAAAATAAATAACTTTAGCAATGTACAAATAGTATTGAAATTTGAAATAATTCATTTAAAAATTTGTACTATGTGTATTCTTACAAATATAATTGGTTGTTAAATGTAATTGTATAATTTAAATGTATCAAAGTTACGAATAAGTTTGCATCAAATTTCAGCTAAAATTAATCTAATTTTGAGTACTAATTGATTACGTATAAATAAATCAAGATTCCAAGCTTTTTTTTTAACAGCCGGATTTAAATTCGAACATAAAAATATGAGGGGGAGAAATGATTTGTCGTTCAATGAAGGCAAAGCATATAAATGGTTTTGCTAAAGAACAAAAAAAAATAGGTCCTTATTAAAGGAATAAATAAAAAATAAAACAAGGTTAACAACAGCAGCAGAAGATGTAAAACAAAAAGGCAAAAAAACAAGCGTATATCACGTAGTTAATATTTATGAGGTATTTAATGGTTTTATTAGGGCATTTGCATATTGCTATGACATATTACAAGGGCGTTTATTTTTTTTTAATTCAACGAGAATATTTTAACATGCGTTAGTTATGTGGCGATTATAACCGCCGCTCGATCATCTTATTCCATTTTCGATCCAAAGCAGAATACGTTGCGTTTCGGTCAAACTGTTCGCATGGGAATCAATAGCTGCGAGGCCCTTTGTTTCCATACAACCGTCAACCGGTTAGACACAAGTACACATAGTTTTTAGGTATTAACTGCATTATTGTGCACTGTGATTATTCCCCATGGCGATGCGCGCATTATATAATTGCAAACAGTCGCGGATCATAGTAAAAAAAGTATTGATATAGTTTCAGTAAATACTAATTTAAGAAATACAGTGAAATACAGATATTTTTTCAAATTTATGCAGTCAGTAATACAGAATTTAACATATAGAGAATTTAAAACCATGATTAAGTGTGGTAATTAAGTGTTCAAATTTTTGAAATTCCCCCGACTTACGAACGGAACTAGTTCGTAAGTCGGGAGAGACCTGTATTTGTATAAATAAATTTGACCAAAATGATTTCATTTTTTCTCCTAATTAATACAGAAATACAGTTTTTATTCATATAGTGAAATACTCGTATAGTGAAACATATCAAAAATACTCATAATATGTGTACAAAAGTATGAAAAATTATGTAGCAGGCGCGCAATCCGGGACATCTCTTCTCATCATCACTCGTTATGCGAAACGTCGCTCGTTAAGCGAGTCATTTTTCTTACAATTCATTTTGCTCAGTAAGCGAAGTTCCACTGTATAATACGAATAATAATTTTGTACAATTGGTTCAATTATTAATATTGATTTCATTTTTAGAAAGATATAATTTTTTTTTCAAATTGAAAAACGAAAGAACTAAAAAATCGAGTCGTCACTGGTTGTCACGGTTACATAAGCAAGTTTCCGGTGCGGCGTTTTTTGTTTTTTTTTATGTTCGTTGCTGCCTAAATTTAAACAAAATTTGTATGTGGGCCAAAATGAAAATGCATTTCGATGTTTAAATTTGCCATTTGCCTAAAATAAATACACACTTTATGTGAGGGTTCACTAAAACGCAGCACACATTATAACTATTCGTGACGTCCGGTCGTAAAGAGCGCAGTTGTTTGATATCACAACTTAATTCCTTTTTTCTTTTGGTTTTTTTTATTCATTTTAATGCATTTTACATTACTTTTTGCAGTAATTTGATAACTACTTAAATATATCAATTAAATTATTGATTCAAATAATTGTATTAAAAACTCATTTGAATCAAACTGAAAAGGATAACAAATGGATAAACGTAAATAAAATTGTAACGATGTAATTTTAGATTTGATGTATTTTCATTGATTTCATTGATATAAACGTCATTAAAAATTGAATATTTTATTTGAAAATAACAGAGTATGTAGCCCACATAAATTGTGTCATTATTAATTCAACGATTCATTATTTAGAGAAGATTGCTGTGTATATTCATTTATTATTGAACGTATGTTGAATAATTTTTAAAGGTATTATAGTTATTTTTCTCATTTATAATGAAAATATTAATAATTAATTTAGATTTATTCTATATTTAAGTTTAGTAATTAATAGAAAAAGGACTATTTTTATATTGCTTAATTAAAATTTATTTTATTTTGAACCGGACTGTGGCGAATCCGGACTATTCAAAGCAGTACTATGCGAGGTACTATTGCTTAAACACTTAATGTAGATTACTGCATAAAATAGTTATTTTTTTTTGGCATTGCAGATGATTGCATAGTCCATGTAAGTTATTGAAGTGTTCTAGACTCAATAAAACGATTATTGGTTAGTTGCCAATGCAAACTATGTCTTTACAGCATTGAATGGGTTCAATATGTGGTAATTGTGCATTACTGTAATTCACTGAAGAAATGTGCATTTATTAGTAAAGATTATTAATATAAAGATTTGAGGAATATTATGGATATTATGAAAATTTTACTTATTCAAATTTAGAAATCCACAAGGTCTTGTACTTTGTCTAATAGTCGTTTTTTTTTACTAAACTTTAAATTATTTGAAAAATTAAAGAATTTGTTTATACAAAAGTATGAAGTTCCATAATTGAAATTATTAATTTTCTGTACGTTTAAATATGTTGTTCCGCAGGGTTATGTTCTAAGTCCATTTTTTTTTATAATATTTCAATATTTAGTATAAATAGAAAATTATATAATTGTATGAAAATACGATTATTGTCTTTGGAAATTCAGTAATTGAAACATAAACAGTTTACAGCAAAGAACAAAGATTGTCGTTACATAACAGAAATCCAACGGATTTCGTATGGTTGAACATAATCGTAAAGCGAAATTAATGCAATCCAATGAAATCTAGATCCGCAATAATCCTTTTCCTTTATCCAAACGCAAAGCAGTAAACACTTCAAATCTAAATATTACTCATCTTGAAGATATCCTAAATCTTATAGAGTAAAGAAATTAACTTTCTTAATATTAACAAATTATTAAGAAAAGAGATTTAACATAAATCTGCACTTATCCTTTTCATTAATCCTAGGGTAATAAAAATATAAAACCTAAATTCGTTCATCTCACAAAAAATCTTTTTTTTTCAGCTTGAAAATCATTCTTTCGATAAAATTGAAACATTTTTCCTCATGTAATCTTGAGGGTATGCGAAGGGTTGCCGAGTATAACAACATCCTGGTTGCATCGTAAAAGTCCGGAAATACTTTTTAGTTATTACTCTGTGTTTCCTCCCATATCGATGTCCGAAAAATGAGGAAATAAACTAAATATAATAAATTGTGTATATAACTTTTTGTTGCCCTGAGCGATCTCGGCGATGTCACATGTATTCCTCTCCTCCTCTATACGTATTATAACTTTGAGTCTTCTGGGATTATAGTGACCCGAACTCCGTCCGTCCTATCTCGGTGGCTGTTCCGAAGTCATGTTAACTGCATGTATGCTAATTCTCTATTAAGGATGCACTCGCTTTGATCTACGCATAAACTTCAACTTTGTTTATGGATTTAATAAAGTCATCGTCGAACCTTATTAAATTCGCATCGTGAAGCAACAAATTTCATTCAAAATGTTATAACTTAAACTCCGAAAAGTTTACTTTCTGTAGTTTTAATTCAATACTAAAAATAATGATTTTTCTGTCTAACTTCAGTTATTTAACATTGTATGTTGACTGAAAGTAAAACATAAAAAATGTCTATTTTATTTCATGAATATGTAGTTTTACAAGAAAACTTAAGGTCTGAAAAAATTTCTTTCTGTAATTTTTAAGCTATCTGAAAATATGTGTATTCTATTTGATGAATGCGTGTTTTACAAGAAAACTTTTACACTTAAGGTTTGAAAATATTTTGTGCCTAACTTCATTTATTTAATACAGATTGAAAAATTTGATGCTAACGGAAATTAATATAAAATAAAATGTGGTGTATTTTATTTGATAAATGTGTAGTTTTACAAGCTGTTTACTTTTATGAAGAAAATTTTTATATTTGTTGGGATATTTGTACGCAAGAATAATCGGTATCAATAAGTTAGAAATTCAAGTAAACGTGTGGCTTACTGAAATTTCGCGAGCAAATACGCTCGGCTTTATAACAGATTCGCTTTGCTCGCATGCACGATCAAAATAGAAGTGCTTACTCATTCCATGCCCAACTCTATTACCGTTATTAATCCTACCAATCTATCCATCCCCCATTTTATTTACAAATTGTTCGCATTCCACCAAGCCATATTAATTTCCTTTACGAAACACATGAAACAGATGGAATTTTTGTTCATATTAAATCAATATTTATTGTGTTTTGTACAAAAAAAAAAACATTGCTATTTGTGAACCTTAGGCATCTGCATTATAATTTGTGTCAAATTAATTAAATGCATCTTAATTTGTTATAGATTTGCATAAAATCATTTTTAATATTTACGTAACAAAATCATAGCTAATTTGTTTAGAATATTGTAGATAAGATTAGAATAATATTAGCTTCATAATATTGTTTATAAACATGCACGCATTGAAAACTACTATGATTGAAAACCGAGATAAAGTATTTAGTATTGATAACATAAGAGTTGGTACACCTGACGTATAGGTATACCTTGTATTACTCGTGGTGTGACTACAACCTTAGACCCTTTAACTATAACATATACATAACTAATCTTTATACAGTTCAAGAATAGTCAAGTTATGTATTAACTGCACTAATTGCGTAGATTAAATGAAATTTATACATGAAGCTATGAAATATTTGATATCAATACATTAATTGTTTAAACATTTAATTTGTTAGAATAATCAATGCATTCAGTATAGACATGAATAGATTCTCTAATTTGTGGTATATTTTTGTATGAATAGTTACAAATGTTTACTATAATATACATAATTTAAACAATATGAATTATTTTATTTATATTAACTATAAGTACATAATATATACTTATAATAGTGATAGTTCATCCAGCAGGAAACAGAACAGTAATACATAGTTGCAACAAACGGAACAATGCATTCATTATCCATGGAGGACGCAGCGGGGAATTCCGTCGGAACTCTGCGGGCGAAAAGTTCGGAATACCCTTTATGATTTTAATCGCCTTGTTTTGCATTTGATGCCGAATTAAATTATATCAACCGACCAAACAATTTTAATTGCTCCAAATGCGATGCCAACGCAGACCTACAACTCAGAAGGCGGGTAAAAACAACCGAAAAAAAAAAATGTGTTAGAAAAGTAGGATAATCGATTCAGGCGTTGGAGAGGAAAAGTGCAGAAGCGCCGGGTTAAATGTACAATCCAATTGATTTAATTTGACATATAGTAACTAATCTTCCTGATAATTTTAATAGGTTTTTATTAGTTTTGTTATATGTCAATTTTTTTAGAAAATTATTTTATACAGTTGTCATTTAGATCAGGGTTTCTCAAACTTTTTAGTCCGTACTTAAAAAAAATCTGCGACACCCGAAATATGGATATGTGTGAAAAAACATCTGTCATCAATTTTTTTGCGACCCCCAAATATTTTTGAGAATCACTGATTTAGATAATTGTAAAAATAAGGTCATTTCTGTCAAGTGTCATTTGTAATAATTATACAGAAATAAACTGTCATTTACTGTCAAATCGTTAACGCAATTTGAAGATCTGATATTTCCTTACAATATTGCTTGACAATCAATCAATCATTTCGTTTACATAACCGATTTTTATTTGACAGACACGACTTTTTCTAATTTTTGTAGTAACTTATTTACATAACAGAGTTTTTGAGTGAAATAATTTTTCTAGCCAAATACCTGTATTTAGTTGATATAATTATTTATTTAGTAACACTTTATTTAACAGGTTTGTATTTAGCAGAAACGAAGAAATTAGTTTTATAGACTGATAATTGTCAGAAATGCCATTTTTAGTAACTCTATATTTTACAAATTTTTAGTTGACAGAATGACTTCTTTAGTAACTACAATTCATATTTAATTTCTATGCCATTTGCAATATCTGTTTAGTAACTATGGTGTCAATAAGCTAACTAAAGAAAGTTTTGACAACTGTCATTGGTTTCATAGCAACTATAAAGCATTCCTGACAACTGTCAAATATTTGTTCATCCCTTTGTATTTGTATTATAAATTGAACTTAAATGCTAATAAGTAACTAATGAAATTTCCTAATACACTCTAAACAATTCAAAATAGACATACAACTTTGCGTGTGTACACAATTTTCATCTCCTCGCACTCCTCCAAGTCGGTGTTATTCCAAGGCCAACAACGCCCTGCTTCTGTACATAACAAGTACATTATAAAGGTTGTCCCAACAGGCAGCAGCATTAAACACGCTACATATTTCGGCCTAGTCTCCGAAGACAAACAAGCTAAATACATTAAAAAGTATACAAGACTACTTCATGTTTTCTACAGTTCTTTACTAAACTCCTAAATGAAAATATTTAAATTACATAAACCAATTCTTGTTTTTTTGCGAAGTACATTCATTTCATTTTTAAGTAATTACAAATATTTTGTATATGTAAAGTTATCAATAGATAAACTTATCTATAGTTAAACATAACCTAACCTAATTTAACCTTAAATTATCACACAGGTTTATTGTAATTGTAGTTCAATTATTCAATTTCTTATTAAATTAAGGCAAGTTACAATCATTATGTCTTGACGATTATTTTCGTTTTTGTGTAGTCTTATGTAATATAATGTAAATAATGTAGTAGGTCTAAACACAATTTATATCAATATAGGAGACAGTGAAAGTAATGAGATTTAGTAATGTTCAATTTCGTTACGTAATTGCATTTAAAACTGATAATATGCGATAATACGAGTAGTGCGTACGCACCTTTATATTAGTCTAAATTAGAGTTTAAAGCCTAAAATTTAAATTCACTCACATTTAATCCGAACTTTATCCTACAAGTGTATCAGTTTTAATGAAGATAGTTTGAGAGAATATTTCATAACACGATTTTTTTTAATAGTTGATTTAGTTTTCGATTGAATTGTATTGTATTGTAAATACATTAAAAAGTATACAAGACTACTCCATGTTTTCTACAGTTCTTTACTAAACTTCAGATGAAAATATTTAAATTACATAAACCAATTCTTGTTTTTTGTGAAGTACATTGATTTCATTTTTAAGTAATTACAAATATTTTGTATATGTAAAGTTATCAATAGATAAACTTATCTATAGTTAAACATAACCTAACCTAATTTAACCTTAAATTATAACACAGGTTTATTGTAATTGTAGTTCAATATTATTCAATTTCTTATATAAATTAAGTCAAGTTACAATGATTATGTCTTGACGATTATTTTCGTTTTTGTGTAGTCTTATGTAATATAATATAAATAATGTAGTAGGTCTAAACAAAATGTGTCTCAATATAGGAGACAGTGAAAGTAATGAGATTTAGTAATAAGCGTTCGACAAAGCCCGCAAGAATCTCTTGTGAATAAATGAAGAGCTATCTTCTCAGAACTTCGTTCTCTCCACTAATTAATTGGCAACGAAAGTGATGTAATAAATCCCATTGCGGAACGTCAGTTCGGAAACGCCTGCTAAAGGACTCATCTCTCTCTATCTTTACACCGCAGAGTAAAACCGAAACGTCGTTCCTCGCACGTTGTAATTTTAATGAGATGGATTTTGCAAATGCAACCGACTAATCTCGAGGTTTCAGAATGTACAGAGATACTGGGAATTTCGTTTTGAATCAACAAAATTTAGATGTACTCTCCTTTTTTTGTATTGCTTCAGTAATCAAAAAAAAAAAAACAAATGATTAAAACGTTCGATAGAAAAAAAATTGTTAATTAAGGCAGTCATTGATGAAAGCAAATGGATTGGATGGAAAAAAGAAAGCATTTAAATGGCGAAATATGTGTCAGTGTCACTCGATTTTCCAAGCCTTTATTTGCCAATCAATCCTATTTGCAAAACAAATCACTGTAACAATTATTTAGATACAAAAAATCAATACTAGTTTTATGTAATTTCAATGTTCAATTTCGTTACGTAATTGCATTTAAAACCTTTATATTAGTCTAAATTAGAGTTTAAAGCCTAAAATTTAAATTCACTCACATTTAATCCGAACTTTATCCTACAATTGTATCAGTTTTATTGAAGATAGTTTGAGAGAATATTTCATAACACAATTTTTTTTAATAGTTGATTTATTTTTCGAATGAATTTAAATAGAAACAAATAATAAAACATTGTATATTTGAATCATTTTATTACAAACATAAGTTTTTCCATTGATTTATTATTTGAATTTCTCTAAATAACGAGTAAAGTTACTCAGGAAATAGATAAAACTGAAGATCTTTAAAGTAAAAGCATTTTTATTATATACTTTTCGTTCGATGAAACTGGATGGAGGAAGGTTTAATGTAAGGAATTCTATCACGCAAGTAAACTTCAACCATATGAATAAAACTTAACATTTGCAAGCAATGAAGTGTAAATTGTAATGCTCCAATCTGCCGGATCACTCGGAATGCGGCGCACTGATAACATCCACGTAGGATACGGCCGTAAGAAAGGATAAATACGAGCTCGGTGCTCGGGTAATCTCAAATGCAGCACTAAATGTTCGCGTAGGTACACATCCTGACCTACACGTTTATGTTTATCATCGCATTATAATATCCTGTTGGAATCTGAGCGTGTAATACGCCTAGGAATGCTCAATGAAGTAAATGTAAACCAATGACATAGACGATAACTAATTTAGATAAGAAGTTATTCAAGTTTCCTCCAAACAATATAATTACAGCAATATCTCGCATAATGAAGTTCCGCCCGGATTATGCATGATATTGCTGTATAAAAATAAACAGCAAAGAGATTTCACTGAATGAACAGCAAAAAACGATTAAAGAAATGTTGTCTACTAATTTTTCCGAAATGTTATTCATTAAAATGTATTTTGTTTTGAAATTTTTAAACCAGACTGTAGTGAATGATAGAAGAAACACTAAGCGATGTAATGCAATTATAGAATAAGCAAAAAATGTATTACTTTTCCTTGTAACAATTATGCAATTATCTAAAATTCTCGTCGTAAAATGTTCACGATTTTTCCACTCTGAATGTAAATTGTAGCAAAACTGTAATAGTTATAAATATGTAACTATTACACGTTGTATAGTCTTTAGTTATTGATTTTCAACTTATAACATAAATTACAGTAATCTGCAATTTAATGTAATTTAATCTGTTTTAATTTAAATTCGCAATTATTCAAAGCGGATTTTCTATTTTTTTTTTGCCTTTCGTTGCATTTTTAACTTTTCTCTTTTTTAATCCCACGACCTTTCGCATTTCTGTACGAAAAACCCTACGGAATTGAAAGATGGAGAAAAAGACCTGTCAACGTTCGTTTAAATATGAAAAGCTAACGTTAAAAAGTTTTCGTCTCGCTGTTTCAAAGTTAAATGCTGATCCGAAAAAACAATTTCTTAATATTCAATTGCATTATATAATGAGCTAAGTTATTATTACTTTCTTCAATATCTTTTTTTTTTATAATAATTTGTTTAAATAACAATAAATTAATTTATTGATTTTCTTTTTGTTTATTTTCTTTTACTATTTCCATTAAATTTATTTGACAATAATAAAGGTTATATGATTATATGTGGTTTTCAGTTTTCGGAAATTATTAATTGAATAATTTAAAGAAGAATGGATGTTAAAGTTTTTGACCTTTCAAATCGTTAATTCGATTTTTAAGTTAATAATAATAAATTTGTGTGCAACTCATTACATAATCAATATTACGCACTGATGAGTTTTTAGTATTTTTTTTGTTTATTCTGAATTACTCGAAAGTTAAATAACTTTTTTTTTACATTTGCCAGATTTGCTTTGTTATATAAAAATTAGGAATTTATGCCACCTACGACGAGTACAGATTCGAAACCCTATCAGCTCATCGAGCATCAATGTTTGATGGACGCTGTTCGTAAATTCCGTGAATAATTTACAGGTTTTCCCGCGTATCGTAAAATATTGTACAGAGCAACTGTCGCATAAAGCTCTTGCATCCAGAGTAGTAGCAATTCCCGGATTTTCCGCAGAGTGTTATGTGATTTTTTACGACCTCTTCACTCTTCATTGAATGTGATGTGTGAACTATACGGGGATGATATCCACGAGTCCAACAGAAATGCGTCGGAGGCGACGAAAATCCCCTTAGGCTGGATTCCATTAAACTTCGAAATCCCCCGGAACAAAGGCATCCCTTTAATAACATTAACTAATTACCAGCATCTCCGCGTCTCGCCAGGGCCCAAGCATAACTTAAATTACTGATGAATTCCTTAGAGATCATCACATAAAAATCGCAATACGTCAGTCGAATTCCTGTTACCAAACACTGCTAAAAAAAGACTAATGATTTTATTAATTTTTTACAATGTAAATGTTCAGGACATTCTTTATCCTTAGTTTCTGCTCGGGTTAACTCTCTTTACACGTTAATTCCGGTATAGTGTATCCAGGGAAACGGATTCGGATCAATATCTTTTACTATTCATATGGCTTAATTACTCGTTTTATTTACAAATTCTATGCAGCGTAATTACATCGCGTTGTTACACCTTCGTTACATAATTAACTCATTCATTCGCGATTGTCTTGCAAAGTTCTATAATTTTCCCATTAAGCTAATCACGAAGTTGCGTATGATCCGAAATTCATAGAACCTACAACATACTGTTCAGTTGGTAAACTCATTAAATTATTTTCTGTAAAAAAAAAATAATTACAATTATTTTTGATTTCATTTAAATTCGTAATAGTCAATTTCTAATAAAGGAATAAACTTTCAATATTTTAATTTACTTCTTAATTAATCAATATATTTTAATTAATACTATACAAAGCATTGAAAAATTTCATTAATAATATTGTTAATTACTAATTAGTGATAGTTAATTGAAAAATTCATACATTTATCTCTCTATTCGCCTGAGTATAGAATGTAGTATTATAATGTAGTTATTATTATAATGTCATTAAGTTTGTGTAGAAAATTGGACTAGTCTCTAGAGAATACACCCAAAATCTGTTTATGTGTGTATCAATACATGATAATTTAATATTTTGTTATCGTAATTTGATTACAACTTGTAACTTGATTACAATATACGTCAGTTGAATAAAATGAAATAAGTATTTGTTATATAAAATTTGAAAAATGTTAAGAAAAAAGTACAATATTTAATATAATGAAATGAATTTAAACTAAGCAATACTTCTTGTAGTTTTGAAGCAATACCAATGATAAAAATGACGTTTCAGTAAAATTATACGGAGAATTTACGGAGAAGAAAACATAAATGTTTAGAAATCATTGAATTTTAAACATTTCACATAAATTGATTTAATTTACATTAATACACTCAAATATGTTTATAAAAAGATATATAAAGATTTGCGTTTTCCTTTATAAATCTAACATTTCCAATAATTTACTTAATGTTTCTGAAATTTAATTTTAAATGAAAGATTTAATTATTGTTATTTAACATAAAAATAAACTGTAATAACTTTGCTATAATTACATATTTTGTAGAATGAAGAGAATTGAAAATAACAATTGAACTTATAATTACTTTTGAAACGAATGGATTGTAATAATTTCAATTAAAGAAACTTTCCGAATCCTATTAACGCGATAAAACCGTGCGAAACGGTAATTTACTGAAAGTCATTGAAACGAAAAATTACGATTTGCATGATTGTAAAAGTTGTGTGCTCATTTCAAAACGGTTGCACCTTTCTTCCAGAGTCGTCTTATAAATTAAGATCTAGGGCCCACGAGGTTTTTGGGGCCCACGGAAAATAGTTGAATTAGAATACATATTTTATTGTACCAAGGACCCACGACGACCTTAATGCGGCTCTGCCTTCGTCCCCTTAAGATTTTAGAGTTGACAAGTTTAATGGAAGTGTCTGTATAGATTTTTCTCCTAAATAATTAATCCTCTCGAGCGGCAGGAAACTTTATGGTTTATGACAAAGGCCTATTTGCATTATTAAAACCGAAGACTCGTGTGCGTCGCGTGACGAATGTCGACTTCTTCAGCCGAAATTCATCCACCCAATATTTTTTGGACTAAGTAAATTCCACCTTCTGAAATATTCAATGAAGTAGTTTAGTTAATTAGCAAGTAGGATAGTATGGATAATAGATTAATAAGGACGAGGCTGTATTTCAATTGACAATTTAGATTATCTAGAATTACTTTGGTTTATTAATATTCAAATCGTTATAGAATTATCCATCAATGTCCCGTACTGTTGAAAACCGTACTAATCGAGGATCTGAAATACATACAAACAAAAGAAATTGTTTATTTTACTCAATTAAAATTGAATTTGTTATGATATTTTCAAACCGCACTGTAGTGATCCGCACTATTCAAGGTTTTGTTGTAATATTCAATGAAATTTGTAGCTTAGTTTGTCAGGTATACAAACATTGATGCATCAATTTTTTTGTGTATATAATCTTCATTATTTAGTAATAACTTTGGGGGGAAGTAAAACTAATAGAAAAAAGTGCGTGATGGAAGCTATCAAATTTGTTATACACCGTCACCGCTTTGGATGGCATCAATTTAATTACGGCGATTACACACGTATGTGAGACAACACGTACATGTAGTGCGCTTCAATTGAGGGGTGGAAAATGTTAACAAAAAGTATGGTGGTTGCAGAAGCGATGCGTGATCTGGGTAGATATATTTTTAATCCGAGGCGTGTTCGAATTACCAATCGGCTGGAAATATTCCAATATGAATTCCGATTGAATTATCAAAACGAAGGATAATGAAAGCAGCCGATTCGTGCTGTATTGCCACTAAACCATTATTAATCCTTTTCGCACTTAAGTTATTTTTTTAATTTTATTATATTTTCTGCTCAAAAATAGAGTTGGTTCCAGTCGGCCGCGGTACGTAAGTCCTTTGTGCAAGTAGACTCGAATTTGGGTCAAGGTTATAGGTCAAAGATTATAATTAACATAAGAAACCACTGACAAATATTTGTCTCTAAAATTATTTCAATTAATTTACAATTATAATGTGTTTGTTTCCATTGTATTTACCTTCTTTCGTGTATTTGGTAAATGTAAAACGACAAAAATAATTCAAATCTTTTAAAATATGCAAGTACTAAATAAATTTATAAAAAAAATAATACAAATGTTTTAGATTTATAAAAATGTATCACCCTACAAAAAAAAACTATAGACAGTTGAGTTTTGTAAAAGTTTAAGTTAATTGTGTCCTTGCTTACCTCTACCTTTTATTAGTTATAATGAAATTTAATTAATAAAAATACAAAATGTTAGCTTTTATAAATCTATTAATTAAATGTTTTCTTTTCTTTTCGATTTGTATTTGTACTTGTACTTTTAATGAAATACTAATTTTACACAATACCAACCACTGAATTTAAGGAATATGTCGGATATATCCGCCGCATGTCCACAAATCGTTAAATTTTGAGTTTTGGGTAAAAATTCTTCTTTACATAAAATTATGTATAACTAAGAAGAAAACTTAATGAATTCTAATTTAAATGAAACTTGTAATATGAAATGTTCATTCATCATATTAATATTGTGATCGTTTTACAAAAATCTATAAGTTTATTTTATCTTTTATTTTTCAATAATTTTGCTTCTTAAAAGTTTCTGAATAGAAATAATTATAAAAAAATAAATGACAAATGTAAACGATATTTGCATTGTTGAAAATAAATAATGGAACGAAATTGTAGTGGCGCCATGAATAATTGCGTATGAAGTTCGTAAGAAGTAGTCTCAAGCTTTTGCTGGTAATAAAAAGCTCCTTAATTAGTTTCAACTCGGGCAACAGCAGGGAGGTCACCACTCAGAACTCTACAACTTTCCATTAAATTTTATTAAATTCTAAATTTCGATATTTCCGACACTCAACAAAAAATTCTTATATGAAATGCACACAAAATACATAAATTCCATTTGTTATTTTTTTCAATTACGATAAGATGATGCACATTTCAGTTGTTGTTTGCCGTTCTGTCATTTTGAGAAATGCGCGTATTTCAAAAGACATTTTCGTATCTCCTTTTCATAAAATAAGTGAAAACTTCGCTTGGGAGGAAATGTAATTTTCTTAAAGTTCTTCTCTGTTTTTTCTTCTTTTCGATCCGAAACTTCCGCATTGTCAAGTGAACTCGGATCAACTTAATTGCTTCGTATCGGAACGAATTTATCCTTTTCATGCACTTTACTTTAAATCGATGCAACATACAAAAAAAACTTTAAACATGAATAAATGATTCATTCCAATTTGGAAAGAGTACTGCTTTTTTTTATCTATTTATCTGAGTTGCACATTTCCATTTCGAGGATACTCTCTAATGCGGCGAACACGAATAGTTTGCTTTGATCTTCAGAAACGGGAGATGGAAAACCGAGCAGTTCGGGATGTTTGTAATTGGAAAATAAATTTGTATCAACATATCTATTACATTTTTTTTTATACATATTTAAGTTTATTATTAATTGTAGACGGAACATAAGTGGCATCTCTACTGAACTAATGTTAAATTGTCACCTGCGTAAAGGATAGGGCGGATATATTCGCCAAAAATAAGACGCTTTCATGTATAAATAAAAGTAACTTATTTCTTTGAAATTATAATTTTGGATATTTTCGATATTACAGTGATTAGATTTGATGGTTATCAGCTATATGGTTAGATTTATATAATCAGTTGGCAGTAATGCCTCAAGTACATGTACAAGTTATGTAATAAATGATGTGATAAACAGCCGCTGGATGACATCTAAAAGACTTTTTTTTTATTGATTCGTTAATAAAAAGTTGATATTTAATTGAAAAAAAAAAGCGTTCCAGTCAATTTATTTTTTCATTACATTTTTTCTTTCATTTGCTTCATTCAATTAAAGGCTCACGCGAATTGTAGATTTTACCGCTCAGATATTGTCACTCCTATTTATTCCTACAATGAAATACTTTCACGAACCTGGGAAATAACACATTTTCTAATCGCAAATCTTCGACGCTGATTCGAGAAAGAGCATGTTTTTTTCATAATAAAATTAACTGTAATTGCATTCTGTTCTTATTCAATTACTTGGGAATTTCCTGTGGTTATGAGACCTTCCTCGAATTGGATGTAGCGACAGCTTGGACATCGCTGATTGGGTGCGTCCACGAAAATGCCTTCATTACAAGGGACTTCCCGAATCCCAAATTTCCTATCCAATTACTGCATCGTATAGAATTTCAGGACATTTTATATAAGAAAACTTATTATTTGTAGTAATTAATTGTTGTGTTTAAGTGGAGAAGTTTCTGAATTTGCGTTGCTTGCAGTAGTCGTTCAATGCATTAAATTTAGCATCGCTAATTAGTCTAACTGCGGTCTAAGTAATTTAGCGGAAGTTAGTTAAACTTTTGTTGCGGGTGTAGAGTTAGAAATCAAGGAAATCATTCTACCCCTTCGACGTAATTACAAATGGTTTTCGAACGTCAGCATTGACAACATCTGTTGGAATAATTTCAAGTATTGTAAGCAAATTTATTGGTAAGTTAACTTCAATAATTAAGCTAAAATTTGACATAAATATCCATAATTATTGTAATTAATGAAAAACTTTTAAATAAGTAAATTAAATAGGAAATGCAATTAGCAAATTGATGTAATCGTGATCTATGCCACGCAGAATTTTCGGTAAATTACGAAAACGTCGAGTCAGATTATTCGTTTCGTGAGTGTTACAAATCACCGATCACATTATTGGATTTTGGCTCGGAAATACGTTATTTCTGAAGCTACGCATTTCATGCTGAAATACGCCACGATCGATGAAGCATTTGCTTATCTAAAATCATCAATTTCAGGCGGATATATATTTTTTTCTTCAGGAAAATCCAAATAATTGGTTTTCATCATTGACTAAGTACGAATCATTGATAAATTTCTTTAAACTGTTTTCTATAGAGTTAACTAAATGTCAATTTTGTCCATGAAAAAACAATAAAAATTAAGAATTTTTAAAAGTTTTTAATATAAAAAATATCTCGGGTCATTTCATACCGGACTAATTGAGACAAATGCAAAAAATAGACTTGACTGTATAAAGCAGAAGAACACATTATGTATTTTGTGAACTTTTTTTTAGTTTCTATTGAAATTTTCAAATCGCCTATAGTGAATCCGAACTATTCTTCAAATTTCTCATGTAATTTTACTATACATTTAGTTATTAAATCTTATTGGAAATTTTGTAATCTAATTAATGAGTGCCAGACGTAGATTAAGTAAATCACTCAGATTATTAATAGAAACAATGGATATAAATCCCGGACTGTTTATGAACACAGCGATGTGTAATTACTTGAGTAAATCATAAGCAATTGAAATTGAGGGCTGAAGGCGGTTGTGCGTAATTTAATTAAACACGAGCAAAATCGTCGCACAATTATGAATCTAATTAGACGTTTCGAATGACAGAGGAACGTGCAGAAACAAACGCCCGTCTCAGACGCGAAACCGCAGTGAACTTAACTGTGATTATATAAATCACTAAATTTTTATAGTACATAATGAATTTGTTAAATTTGTTGATGTTTGCTAACTTACTTGGAACAAGATTTTTTAATGATTTGATTATGCCACGTCACAATTTTTGTTTTGTTTTTGACAGATGACAGTACTTTTATCAAAAAGAAATGTCAATGATTCACTTCAAATAAACAATAATATTTAGTTCAATAATGGAATATAAGGACACATAAAATCATGTCTAATTATAGTGTATATTTAATTACTTTTTTTAATTAATAACAAGAAACGATAAAAATGATACAAAATAAATTAAATGACTATGTATATTGACTTTTTTGCATTTTTTTAGTAAAAAAAGAAGTTATTTGTATAAGAAAATGTAACTAAAAATAGGGTTGTAAACATACAGAATATTTGTATAAATCAATATAGTAATTATGTAATAATTCTTATAGTACATAATGAGTTTGTTAAATTTTATAACGAGAATAACGTTTGTTAACTTACTTGCAACAGGAATTTGTACTAATTTGATTATGCCACGTCACAATTTTTGTTTTTTTGACAGCTGACAGTACTTTTGTCAAAATGAAATGTCAATGATTCACGTCAAATAACCAATAATATTTAGTTTAATAATGGAATACAATGACAGATAAATTCATGTCTAATTATAAGTTTATGTTTAATTACTTTTGTTATTTAATAAAAAGAAACGATAAAAATGATACAAAATAAACTAAATGACTATGTATATTGACTTTTCTGCAATTTTTTTAGTAAAAAAAAGAAGTTATTGTATAAGAAAATATAACTAAAAATAGGGTTGTAAACATACAAAAAAAAATGTATAAATAAATATAGTAATTATATAATAATTCTTATAGTACATAATGAGTTTGTTACATTTTATAACGAGAATAACGTTTGTTAACTTACTTGAAACAGGAATTTGTACGGATTTGATTATGCCACATCACAATTTTTGTTTTATTTTTGACAGCTGACAGTTCTTTAGTAAAAAAGAAATGTCAATGATTTGCGTCAAATAACCAATAATATTTAGTTTAATAATGGAATACAATGACAGATAAAATCATGTCTAATTATAAGTTTATATTTAATTACTTTTTTTTAATTAATAACAAGAAACGATAAAAATGATACAAAATAAACTATATGACTATGTATATTGACATTTCTGCAATTTTTTAGTAAAAAAGAAGTTATTTGTATAAGAAAATGTAACTATAAATAGGGTTGTAAACATACAAACAAATTGTATAAATCAATATAGTAATTATATAATAATTCTTATAGTGCATAAAGAGTTTGTTACATTTTATAACGAGGATAACGTTTGTTACCTTACTTGCAACAGGAATTTGAACGGTTTTGATTATGCCACGTCACAATTTTTGTTTTGCTTTTGACACCTGGCAGTTCTTTTGTCAAAAAGAAATGTCAATGATTTACGTCAAATAGCCAATCATATTTAGTTTAATAATGGAATGGAAGTTAATTACTTTTTTTAATTATTAAAATGAAACGATATAAATGGTATAAAATAAACTAATTGACTATGTATATTGACTTTTCTGTAAATTTGTATTAAAAAAAGTTATTTATATAACTAAATATAGTAATTATGTAATAATTAAGATTAATTAAATAATTCTATTCATAAGAGTGAGCAAATGTTTTAGCACTTTACATTTCAAAGCAAGTAACTAGCTATTAAAAGGGTGGATGTAATTAAATTAGGCTCACACCTCGATCCTATCCCATTTTCTATTGTTTTTTTTATTATTTAACTTTCTTGAAAGTCTCGTGAAAAAATGCATTTAGCTGGTATTAAAGGAAGTTAATGGAAAGAGTGTAGCGAGTCGTAAAACTAAGGAGTTTCCTTATTGCCCAAATGAAAATTATAAAAATATAAAAAAGTGAAGAGAAAAAAGCTTGAATTAAGTAACTTTATTTTAGCCATCACGAATACAAAAAGTAGAGTATTTTGTGCGTCAAATTCTTCGGATTTCAATCCTCGATACGTACGTCTACCGCAAACCAATGTTCTTCTCATTTTTTCCTCTTTTTTTTATGTTCAAGTCTAGTTCGTTCCCTTCACTAGACGTAAATTGATTATTTGGCAGTCTATATTACATACCTCTATCCTCCAACTCTCAATCCCTTCTTTCGATTTGCTTGTATTTTTAACCGCACAACCGACGACGAGTAAAGAAACTTTCCGATAAGGATCTAATGGGAAAACTTTATTTTTGCATTATAAAAAAAAAACTCTCACGAATAATTTAATTCCACTCCAATGTTCATTATTGAAATACTTTTGGGACCACTGCAAATCTGTCTGTATAATTCCTATCGATCTCAAGTATAAATAATGCATAGCTTTGTTCGTACTTTCAAAATAAACTTTATCACTTATTATTAATACAAGCCCCATAAAAAAATAGAATTATTAATATCAAGTTTAAACAATTTTAGACGCGAATGTCTTTGAATAATTGTCCATCAAGTTTTCCATATTTTTTTTTTACATCATACATATTTAAATAATTCTTCATTTCAAGTCGTTCAAAACAGTAAAATAAAGAATTATTTTTTTTAATACTATACAACGTTATTGAAATATCAAATTAAACACGATACAATTACATAATCTACACTTAACAATCACTAAATAAAAAATGACATAACCTCAACAGAAATAAAATGGCGGCAATATGAAATAGTAACGCTTCTTTCATGACACTTTATAATATTTATTAATTAACGTATTTATCAAGTCACACACCATCAAAAATACTGATTTATAAAACTGAATTGATATAATTAATTGAAATTCTGATTATTATTAAATTGGAACTAGTTTATGAAATGTACGTTTAATTGAATTTCTATTTATAAAATACAAAGCATTTGCGAATAATTTGTATCAATAACTAATAAACATAATGCACGTTTCTACGTAAATTTAAAATTACAATCAGTAATTGCAATTAGTGATTAATACAAATCAATTACGTAATTTGCATTATTTTCAGTTATATATACATACAAATAAATTGAAATATGAATTAACTTAATGAGTAAAATTAATTGAGTTTCTTCAGTTTTATTTATGAATAAATTTTCAGCAATATTTTAATAGTCGTTACATAAATATCCAAATTTTATTGTGTCTGAGAAAATCACTATAATGTGAAGACACTGCGTTAATTATTCATGATTTCATTTTTGAAAGCGAATTACAGCCAAATAGATAAAACCACAGCAATTCCCAAAATATCCAACTTTGATATGTATATTTCAGATCGATCTATCTGTTATAGTTTCTGAGATAATCATATAATATGACAATATTAATCATAATACATTTACACGTTGAATCGTTTCATTGCAATATTATTAAACAATGATAAATTGTATCGTTTTATTATGCAAAAGGTGTCTTTACGTGCTCCTATTTATATCGATAGACGTCTATTTACATAAATGCGATTATTTCGGCTGAGCAGACGATTGAGTGAGCAAACGCGTATATCTTCTTTTTTTAGGTAGACGGATCCCTTCGTATTCAACATTTTTTGCCGAGTCTCGGGAAAGGCGTGTTGAGCGAGAGAGATGGATGTTTATCGGATCTTAATGCGCAAAAAGGGATGGGGTGGATGGGAAGGGCGCAAGAAGGGACACATTCCTCGACGGAAATTGACGCGGAAATTCGTTAATCATACTCGCAACATCTGATACGTCCGATAACGTCTAACGAATATGAATGTTAGCTGCTGATGTCTACATTTCTTCATATATTTAGAAGATCATTGCTTAAATCGTTACGTGTCTTCACTCTGTCTGATGTATGATTAATGGGAAATACAATCATACACTTATTTTTTGTTAAAAATTGGCTTTGAAAATGTTGCATTAATTTCATTAAATCTGCAATATTTATTATAGTCTTAATCAAATTTTAAGTGTAAACACAAAACATTACATAATATTATTAACTTCGAATAAAATACAAAACAACCGTCATTTTTCAATTCGCTCAATGAAATCATAAACTGCACTTATTTAATATTACTACTAATGTCTTCATAGCTTCATATATTTAGAAGACCATAGCTTAAAGCTGATAAAACCGATGTTTGTTTAATGGGCAGAAAATAGCAGAAATTAGCTTTGAAAATGTTGCATTAATTTCATGAAATCTACAAAATTTACTTTGGTGTTAATAAAATTAAAATATTAACTATCAATAAAATATAAAACATCTGTCATATCACAGCTGAATGAATTCATACACTACATTTATTTATTGGATCAATTAAATTCTAACAAAAAAAAATAAAACTGGTTACATGAAATTAGAATTTACGTAAACCGTAATTGAAATAAACGAAGATGGGAACTGACAGGAACGTCAAATGCATGGAAACGCGTCAAAACGAAACAAAACAATCGTCATTGCACAGCTGGATGAATATATCTTCTTAATGCGTCAGTTTATTTTCATAAACTGACGCATGCTTGTGTAATTGTTTTTTTGTTTATTTTTTTATTATCCTGAGGATGAATTTATTTAAAGAAAAAAAAGTATGATGAAAAAAAATTGTTACTTGTCAAGTAACAGTTAGGATGTAAGTGAAATGTAATAAGTGATTTGATTTCATAAGTAAATATACTTGACACGTTACTTGGCAAGTAAATATCTTTATATAAGTTTTGTAATTTAGTAAATTTATTTCTATAATTTTTGTTAATAATATTAATGAAATAATACAAATATTTATATTTCCATAAACTGACGCATGTTTGTGTAATTGTTTTTTTGTTTATTTTTTATTATCCTGAGGATGAATTTATTTAAAGAAAAAAAAGTATGATGAAAAAAACGAGGAGGTAAATCCTGCTGTAGCTTGCAGACCACTCGCTGGACTTTGCTCCTAAGTGGAATACAGTGAGTGCGCTCTATTTGCGTAACAGGGATGCAATCAATTCGAGGACCTGAAGCAAATCTCCTTATTTCGAGCACAAATTTAATTTGCATTCCAATTTTTCTTCTCATTGGTTTCTTTATATGTTTTTCTTGTTCATGCTACTAATCGACGCAGATTAGGGAATATACTACGTGTTCAATTTGCTACGGTCGCACAAAATCCGACTCTATTTTTTTTATTAGTCACGTAATGTGTTTCGCTACGCTCCGTTTCTTCTTTGCCTTACGTGTCACGTGAATTTCCTTCCAAACACCTACAATTTTAGAAATGAAAAAGTTCTGTACCTAATATTTTATTTCTTATTCAAATGGTTTTCAATCCTAATTGTCAATTATACGAATCGAATAACATGAATCTACTTTTAGTAATTTTTTATATTTTTTTATATGTTTTAAATATTGCATTATAGTCAGTAAATAAAGTAATTGAAAGTGGAAGAAACACATTACCTCGTATAGTGCGGCTTTGATCAGTCCGGATTCATTATAATTCTGTTTCATGAGTTACTAGATTCTAAAAATAAAATTATTTTTATAGAGTACAGTCTTTTTGTACGGTTTAGTTTTATTATTTAGTTTCTTGATTAGTACGGTTTCTTATAACATTACCCGTACTGTGCGAGGTATGCCTGTATTTACAAAATTTATATTTATACTTAATATAAAGAACAAGTTCATTTATTTAGCAAATGGTTTTTTTTTTCAAAAGTAGTAAAAATAGCAAAAATCTTTTTTTTTTACTTTCAATAATTAACGTAATTATTAACACATTTTTTCGTTTATTGATAAATTAACGAATTTTATCAAATTTCTTTAAATTTATCATTACCAAAATGAAACTGAACCATTAACAGAATGATGAAATAAGGTATAGTTTGCTAAATAGGTAGCTGTATTAGCTGCAAGTTAGCTGCATTTATTAATGAAAATGTTCTAAACTAAGATACAAACATAAAACAAAAACAAACAGTTGTATTGCACAAAAAATGGATAAAGTTCAGCGTATTCGCATGGGCATTGCAGTTTCGCTGTTTTCTTTCTATTAAAAGAAAATCAATCTGGAACATCGAAACGAACGCTATAAGGAGTTTCCGAAAACTGTGATTGCCGAAAGTTTTATTAATCCTCTGGTTGAAGTATCGATGAAACAAAAAAAACAAACAAACTAAACGAACCGAAACAAACAAATAAATAGAGAGAGAAAAAAGAAGCATAGTTGTTTTCCAGATGCAAAATGAATGTGTTTGTTTCTGCCGAGATCCTTTTATTACGTTTCACCTTTACATTCTCACAGCCCTCACAGTACTCTCACTGGAAATGCAATTGTTTTCTTTCGACATCCTTTGAACCGAGGACCTACAGGCCCTTTGTTTTTTTCTTTCTCTCATATATGTATAGATTCCGGAGGGATTTGTTTGTGTGTGTGTGTGTGTTTTTTTTATCTGGATCGCATAAAATTTTCCAATAACATAAATATGTAGTCATGTATATTTCATAAGAAACGTGTTGCCAATGCATCGAAAACAGGTGTATTTTAAAGGATTTTGTGAACGTTTATTGTTTTAAGTAATTACATCTATCTCTATCGTTATTTTTAAATAAAATTAACTTTAATTGTGCTTTCATATTTAGATAATTTAAATAATTTAATTGGAAACATATTTGAATGAAATGTTATGAATTAATTTACAAACTTTAAAATAATTGTGAAATTTTGTTAAATTTAATTAATTTACTAATTTATGCAACAAATATGTAAATTTCAATACATGATTGCATTAAAATTTGCATAAAATTGAATGAAACGTAGTAAAAATCAATAAAAAGTATAAAAAAATCCATCTTGAGTATGGATAATGAGATAAAAATAATTTGATTCAAAGAGCAACAAAGAAACTGCATATAAATTCAATGTCTTGTCTATTTTTTTTTTGAATACTTCCATTAATTTATTTGTTTTTACCTAAATTGCGTAACGAAATTGCACAAGTAACTTGTCAAGTAACAGTTAGGATGCAAGTGAAATGTATCTGTAAATGCCTAAATTAAATGCGTATTTGGCAATAAGTGACACGATGCTACTAGTAACTAGTATTTCAATTTACTTGACAAGTTACTTGGCAAGTAAATATATTTATATAAGTTTTGTAATTTAGTAAATTTATTTCTATAATTTTTGTTAATATTATTAATGAAATAATACAAATATTTATATTTTAATAGTATAACTTTAATTCGAGCTAAAATCTATTTAATATTAAGAAAAAATATCTTCCAATTTTGTTATATTTATATTCAAAGTGTGAATTAAAACTTTTTTTTTTAATAAATTTTAAATAATAACAAAGATAATAAATCTTGATTTCTTGAGTGTGCATGTAAATATTATACTTGGTGGGTTTTTGTTTTCTGAATGGATATAAATTACAGTCATTATTTGCAGTTGGATAACATTGCTATGCATTTGAATGCGTTAATATACGAGATAATAACACTAAACGAGATTAATGTTGTTCGTTATATATTTTTTCCTGTTTTTAATCAAATTTAACATAATTATTTTTCTCGCTGTATTGCAATAATTACTTTATCCTCAACGTTTTTATTAACTTTTATCTCATTTAATTTCATCAATTATAAGTGTGATTATATAATACGAAATTATAAATACTGATTTCATGCGTATTTACATGACATATTAGTATCAGTTATTTTTTTTCTATTTTGAGTATATACATACATTTTTTTTGTTAATTTGTCAATTAAAAAAATGCCAATATTCCGTACTATTTGAAACCGCACTAATAGAGAACTTCTATAGACCAAATTAAGAAACAATAATCTTTGTACACAAAATACTTTTTAGACTTTAATTTATTTTGTTCAATAAAAAATTAGTTTTATTTTATTTAAACCGTACTATAATGAATCCGCACTCTTCGAAGCTTCGAATTAAAGTATTGCTGCATATACAACATATTTTTTTTGTATTATTCTGAACAATATCAATAGGATTTTAGTATTTCATTTTAATAATTATAAATTGAAATAAAATCGTTAAAATTTAAATAATTTCCTTAGTTTAGTTTCATATTTATTGCATTTTAACATGATTACTTCCTTTGCAGATAAAATAAACATCTCAAAAAAAGAGTTTAACACTCTATATACACCAAGATAAATTTTATTAATTATGATTTATCTCTCCACTTAATCAACTTTTGAAAACAAACCCGCAGACATTAATTAAAATAAATGCTATAAATTTTCATAAAATTTCAAGTATCCATTTTTCACTGGTTGTAAAAAAAAATGAGTTGTCCGACACATTCTACCGGAAACCGACGCTTCGAACAATTGATTTTGTAACAATGTATCATCAGCAATTTGCAAAAAAAAAAAAAAAGCATACACTGTACTCCACGTTTTTTGTTGCTCGCAAAAATTTGATTGAATTGAAATCAATTTTTGTGTTGTTATTACTGAATTGCAGCGCGGCGAATAGAAAAGTGTGCAAAAACACGTTGAATATTAATTGGATGCTGCTGTTGTTTTGTCTTGTTAACATTATGGGTTTTCGGGATTTGCATGAATAATTACTGAAAATATGTTTATTCAATCAACGATAGTTTTTTCATGCAAACGCATTGAAAACCTATACATTTTAATTCTTTAATTTTATATTATATAAAATGGATATATAAATTAAGTACACATTTTTCATTCCTTAATATATTAAATAATCAAATTATTATTAGCTTCATCTTTCTATCATATTATACTTTTTTTTGTACAAATATACTAAATATCCTATATATTTAACAGATTTTCTATTGATTTCATAACAAATATAGTAAAAAATAAAATGTTGAAAAAAATATGTAAAATCTAATTTATATTAAAAATAAAGTAAGAGAAAACGGATTTCTCCTTGAATTTAGAACAAATAAATAAGTAAAATAGAAATTATTTCAAAATTATTAAATTATTAAACTTAAATTTTAGGTGAAAACTTTTATAACCAAAATTGAATAATGTCTTTTCATGTTACATAAATCTGCACACTTTACGTGTTACTTGTTTAACATTCTCTTACCTTAATTTTCATTTCTCGTGCAATTAATTAGCTGGAGAAGAGTTTATATAATCAAAACACATTTTAACACACAACAGATGCACTTAATTAAGCTTGTTCTTACAATTTATGTTTCAAAATGCTAGAATGCATTCTATATTCTATTTTTTTTATACTTTATAATTCTTTTGTAAAAGCATTAATTTTTGATTAATTTATATTAGTAATCTGTAGCAATTTATTTAATTTAATTATACTTTACTTTAGTGTACAAATATTAGCCCAGGTACCGTGGATGGGTCAAACTGACCCACCTACAATTTCTATTCGCATTCTATTGAAATTTAATTGAGCTCGTTGAACTTCTAGCTGTTCCAGTAGTTTCATTCTATATACACTCTATATACACTCTTCATACACTCTATATACACTCTACATACACTCTATATACACTCTATATACACTCTATATACACTCTATATACACTCTATATACACTCTATATACACTCTATATACACTTTATATACACTCTACATACACTCTATACACACTCTATATACAGTCTACATACACTCTATATACACTCTATATACCCTATATACACTCTATATACACTCTATATACACTCTATATACACTCTATATACACTCTATATACACTCAATATACACTCTATATACACTCTATATACACTCTATATACACTCTTCATACACTATATATACCTTATATACACTCTATATACACTCGATATACACTCCATATACACTCTATATACACACTATATACTCACTATAGGGTCAAAATTATAACAAATACGTTCATTAAATATCATCAATATTTAGATTTTCGGATAAATTGCAATTTAACGGATGATTAATTTCGAAAACTTGCACGGAATTTGCTTGATAAATTAATGACGTTTTTATCATTTTCGTTGCGGTCTTTGTTGCCGTTGTCCGGCTTTTGAAGGTAATTCAGTTTTAGGATTTTATATTATTATTTTTCGTTTGCACATCAAAGGTGTAATTACCATCAAAGCTCTCTAGAATACCCGGCGCCTCCACCACCTTTTTTCCTCATCCATTGTTATTTTTTTCTGCTCTCTTTCTGTCTTTCCCTTTTATGTATACATTTTCCCACTTTAACCCAACTACGCAACGCAGTTTATTCAAAGGTGTATAGTTACATATCGATGTCGAAATACAATGTTGTTGTTGTTGTTGATGATGATGATGGAATTGGGCTCAGTGACCGTTCGTCGAACTAATCACCGGTTAAATGCGGTTTGAAAGGGAGGGTTAAATTGAGGCCAGATTTATTGCGCGTAAACTAAAGCTCGTTAGGTTTTGTTACCTGCATAAGCTGTCTGCACAACAAATAATAACAGTAGTAGTTCGGATTACTGAACCCAACTTTCCTGCTTCACTCCGCATATTAAAACGTATTCAGCGTGAAAACTGTATATATTATATATAACTACTTTCCTAAATTCATATTCTATTAACTATAATCTACAGCTCAGAATAATATTAAATAATTATTTATGCATTATTGTTACAATTCTCAGAAAAATATTCAAAAAAAATACATTAAATATAAGATTTTTATTCGTTTTCATCTTCAAATTAACAAATTTGTTAAATTTAATTTGATCAATTCTTGCATTCTAATTTTATCAATGAATTAATGGAAAAACTCTAATGTAGAGTTTCATAAAACTACAGTAATTACAGAAAAAATCCGGTTTTAAAATCTTAATTTATTATTAACAAAATGTGTATAATCAAATAATCAATTAAAGTTGGGCTTAAAAACCTGGTTATTATTGTTTTCGAATTATAAAATTTCTTTAAAAAACATTAGAAAAGTTGTTTATAATAAAAAATTAGTATAATTTTTATGTAAGTTTTATTTAGAATTTGAAATTTAATTGATTGAAATATTATGTATTGAAAATTACAAAGAAGTGAGCTTACAATTTGAAGAAATAAATATGGTAAGTATATACGTATCCGGATTATGTAAATTCTTGTTTGAAACCATGCGAGTCTCTGTGTCGCATTCAACTCGCTCTCCTGCATATTAATACATATTTATGCAAAACGTAAACTGAATATCAAAACGCTAAGTCCTTTGCACAACGTGCAACATGGTTAAACAAAGTCCTGTTACAACAAATAAATATTTGCGTTCGTAAACCAAATGTTTGGAATACTTATGTAAGCAGACAGCATTGTTATTGTACATAGCATTGTTATAACACATTTTTTTTACTTGGACAAACAACACTTTTTTTCATATAAATATTTTCAACCACTTTATTTTCAAATGTGCAGGTATTTTACATGTTACTTTATTTTTAAATATTTTATGGAATTACTGCTAAAGTGCGGATGCTTTCCGGACTATTTGAAACCGGACTAATCGTGGATGTAACTAAATCCCACAAAATGAGACTTGATTGTAAAGCGTGTTCCAAAATTAACGCAAGATTTGAATTTGCCACCATTTGTGCAGTAACCCCAAAAACAAAAACAGTTTGGCACTTTACTGCACAAATGGCGGAAAATTCAAATCTTGTGTTAATTTTGGGACACCTTTTATAAAGGAAACTTTTTGTTTAGAATTGACTTCTAATTTGTTCAATTCAAATATAGTTTTGACATTTTCAAATTGAATCCGGATTTATTGACACCGCACAATGCGAAGTATTGATGTATATAACTTTGTCAATGAATATTTTTTAGAAATTTCATTCAAAGAATAACAAATTGCGTGATGATTAAAATAAACCTGACCCGGAGAGATCTCGTGTTTCGCTACAATATGTTACGACACCTTTTCTTTTCAGTATGCGTGTATAGTGACATCACCTTTGTACTTGGTATGAAATATCTACATTAACCATATACGTTATATTTTATTATAGGGTGTCGCTATGCAAAGACATCATTTTTTTAATTAATTCTATAAAAAAAAGTTTCAGTATGTTTACATAACTACTATTATGATTATGAAAACTTTTATTTTCTATTATTAATTTGGTTGCTTAAGTACCAACATAAAGTAGTCATGTAACTAAATATAGTTATTTATCGTTACCATAGAAACTTTAGATATTAATAATTATAAATATTACTTAGTAATTACTGCGTTGTTAATGAGTTTTATTTTCATTAATTTATCGAAATGTTTAAACTCTAAGCTTTTTCAATTATTATTTGAAAAAAGTTTCGTTAATTCTTAAATTTTGAATATTCTATTTATATATTTCTTTCTGCTTGATAAATATAAATCTTCTACAGCTAAAGAAGTTTGAGAAGGGTCAGCTAAGATCATCTTATGGCAATTGCTTCGACCTAAAGCGGCTTTCGGATCCATCCAATTTAGTATAAATATTCCTCTCATTTCTTTAAATTCGCCTCATTTTCATAGATTACAGTTATTACATTTTCAGAGAATAAATGTGATTATAATTGAAAATAGTTGCGAAAATCTATAATAAAATATTAAAAAATATATTTACGTTTAAACTTCACAACGTGACGTTTCTTGTCATTGATAACTATTGACAGGTACACCCACTTTATATATTACACAAAACACGTAACCATAAGTTGATAGTTGCGGAGTTTAAAGACAGAGGTGACAGTAACTTTTAAATAGTAATTGCATTTGTGATTTAAAATATGTCATAAAAGTGAACAGATTCGAATCTCACCAAACAAATCTCCATTGTGACTTCAAAAAAAAAATGTGCGCGCTTTCCATTTTGGAAACCACTGGTCTATATTACGTTAAATTGGCTATTTTGAAAAGTTAAATTTATTTATAAAGATAATTGAACACCAACACGAAACACCTGGGTTTAAATGAACACCTGCACGAAACACCTGGGTTAAATGTACACCTACAATTTAATTGAACACCTGCACAAAACACCTGGGTTTAAATAAACACCTGCACTAAACACCTGGGTTAATTGAACACCTGCAATTTTATTGAACACCTGCATGAAACACCTGTGTTTAATGAACACCTGCGATTTAATTGCAAGAAGAACCTACGTGAACATCTGCGTTATAATTGAACACCTGCTCATATTAAAAATGTGCGCTCTTCCCATTTTGGAAAACACTGGTCTATATTACGTTAAATTGGCGATTCTGAAAAGTTAATCAAATCTATATAGTCACTAAAATGAGTGAATTTATCACATCTTGATTATCAACAAAAAGATAGAAATCGTGTTACAGATCGGGAGATCAGGTTGTTTTTGTGATATAATTAGGATTATGCCTATATGGAATGATGAATGCGTCTGCTAAATTTATTTATAAAGATAATTGAACACCTGCATAAAACACCTAGGTTAAATGAACACCTGCAATTGCATTGAACACCTGCACGAAACACCTGTGTGTAATGAATACCT
Source organism: Nicrophorus vespilloides (assembly GCF_001412225.1). NCBI lineage: Eukaryota > Metazoa > Arthropoda > Insecta > Coleoptera > Silphidae > Nicrophorus > Nicrophorus vespilloides. Next base: position 100,160 of record NW_017098097.1, read on the forward strand.
GCAATTTCATTGAACACCTGCATGAAACTTCTGCGTGAACTTCTGCGTTATAATTGACCACCTGCTCATATTTTATTACCAAAATCAGAAAGAAAAGGTTAAATCATTAAAAATAGAAGTACTTTTCTTAGGTTAACTCAGTAATTTTCTAGTTAGCGGTGTGTACGCACCACTATTTTATAATCAAAACCATATACAAAAGTGGTTAGTTAGTAATTTCTTTAGGTTAACTCTATACATTTTTTTTCTAAAATTGTATCGTATATCTCTAGCATTATATAACTTTACTTAATATTAGGGTCAACAAAAAAAAACTAATTCACATTATTTAAACAATAAATGTTTACGTATAAAAGCTACTTTTTTTACCAATAACTATGGAACAGCAGCAACTGTGTGGATGCTTTCCGGACTGTTTCAAACCGGACTAGTCGAGGAAGTAAATAAACCGCAGAAAACTATAAAGTAAAAATAATTTTATATAGTATTCTTTTTGGAAATTGGCTTTTAGTTTGTTCAATTAACATTTAGTTTGTCTTTAAATTTTCAAACTATATTACAGTGAATCCGGATTGAACAAAACCGCACTGTGCAAGGTATTTCTATACATCAATGGGAGTATTAAAATTAATAATTAAACATATAAGTAATTTCCTGATGTTAACTCTATACATTTTTTCTAAAGTTGTAGCGTATTCTCAACATTATATAACATTATAAAACTAATTCACTTTATTTGTTTTATTTTTTTTTGTACAAAATTACTGTTGGCAATTCTCGTTCTGCCGCTCCGCAAATAGTAGTTATTCGAAATTAATTTTTTGGTCGCGTTACGTAACGAAGCCACTTTTCCGTAATTAATTAATCCACCTACTTTTTTTCCCTACTCCGCTGCTTTCGAGTGGAACGCAACGTAGGAAGAGCGAATGAATAATAATTACAAAAAAAAAACGAAGAAGAAAAAAATATGCGCAGAGAGAAACTGGAGAACGTTATTTATTTATTTTGTATTCGGGCGTTTACTTAGCCAAATTAACGATTTGATTGATTATTAAGGGCGCTTTTGTGCGATGAGCATCCCTCCATTTCTCTCTCTCCTTTTTACTGCTCCCTTTCTCTCCCCAAAAGCGTTGTGTTTAGTAGGAACAGGCACTTTCGGGAGCGATTGATCACTTTTTTAAGTGATCCCTTTCGATTACATTACACTGTTTGCTTTCGTTTCCCGGAGCAACGCTCTCTATCGGATCGCATTAAAGAATGATAATGATAAAGGGAAAGTACAGAAAAAAGGTACTTCAAGAGCATTATAACAACAACAACTAAGATGAAGGGATTCCCCTTTTCGCTTGAAAATGCAGCGCGTTTGTTTTTATTATCCCCTGTTTCGTATAAACTTTGCCCATTCAACTGTGAACGTCTTTGTGTCTTCCTTTATTTTCTGTTCCTCGTTCTTTTTTTTATTATTATTATTTTGTCTTGTATTTGTTCTTGCTACGCCTTTTCGGCTTCTTCTCGGAGATATATCACTCAGCATTTCGAGGTGGATATTTTTCGCTTCAATATTCCAATGTTAAAAGCTTTAGTACGTCAAGTTCTGTCTTTTGTAAATCTCATCAATATCCATCAAAATGTATACTGATACATATGTATAAGAAGAATACAAGAATATGCATTATATTCTTAAAAATGAATTTATTATTCATATTTGAAACAAACAACATTTTAATGAATCATAATTTATTAAAAAAATGATCAAATTATAATGAAAATTTTTAGTATAAATCTAGATTGAAAATTAAATGTTTCCGATTTAAAAAAAAATAAATACTCAAATTAAGTTTTTTCGATTTTTAAATCAATACATTTCAAAGAAAATACAAGATTATAAAGGTTTTAAATCTGCATTTCCAGATTAGATTAAACGATTTGAGAATAATTCTTATAGTGATAATTATTTCGAACTACTTTCAAAAACAATTCGTTAACCGAAATTCTCATGTGTTTAGAAATTAAAATTTAAGAATAGAAGTTCTTCAGTGTTTTCACTATAAAATATTTAAAACGATTGATTTTCTGTTAAAATTTGAATACAATAGTTTTTATCATGTGAATTGTGTTATATTTCAGTAAAAAAACATATAATTTGCAACAATTTTAGTACTTACTAAATTAATACACTTATTTCACAAAAAACTTGAATATGTGAACATTTTCAAGTTAAAATACTTGAGTAATTTTTAATGTTTCTGTAAAATAAGTTTCGATACTAAAAGCTAGTAAAAAGCTTTTCAAGTTGATTGTATTATATAAAAGGGAAAGGTCTTTCTTCTTCCTGGAATTTTTTGTGTAAAGAAAGAAAGAAAACTTAGTCAGCAGTTTGTGAAGGTATTGTGGGAATCAGTTAGAATGCAGTAAACCGTCTTTTACGTAAGAAAAAGGGAGACTGGAGGAAATCGTGTTAAAATGATTGGGTCCCCAATTTATGGCTCAGTTTTATTCGTTTACGTATGCAAAGTAAAATGAAGGCAGGAAAAAAAATATATGAGAATATAAGAAAGACGTTTATTTCATGAAAATCTATTAAATTTGATGGAAATAATTCAATTATTTGTATTAAAATTTATTTTATTAAACATAAATAAATTTCCTGTGAAAAACAAGTGTTAAAAGTTTTATAATTTACAGTATGATATTAGATTATTATTGATTGAAGAAACGATTGATTTAGATGTTCTCAATGTTGTAATCCTTAAAGAGAAAATGTGATACAGCTTTACACGTAGAGGCGAAAATCCTGTGAGCTTTCAGATGTGTTTTTGCAATTACGCAAGGGCTCCCAGGATAATTTGGAGGGTTTTCCTTTCAGTTTCGCGCTTTATCCACCGACGCGTTTTCAGCCGATGAGAAACTTTCCGCAAATCTGCCATCCGTTTGAATCGACGACAAAATCTCTCACATTTATCACTGAAAAGAAAAAGTATATAATAAACACAAAGAAAAAAGTGTATAAATGTAATTGACAGAAATGTGTTATTTCTCAATTAAAAAATGTTATATAAAGTACAAAACGTATTGATGTATACAGTACCTCGAATAGTGCGGTTTTAATCTGTTCGGAATCGCTACAGTCCGGTTTGAAAATTTAATTAAATTCTAAAAAAAAAAATAGTATACAAAATTGTACTGTACTGTGGAATCTTGCTTAACGAGTTTAATCCGTTCCAAAATTTCTTGATTTTTACTCGTGAAATATATTCAAAAATACACATAATATCTGTACACAAGTTTTAAAAATGATGTAGCAGGCGCGCAATTCGGGACTTCTCTTCTCATCGTCACTCGTTATGCGAAACTTTTTACTTTTCTTACAATTTACTTTGCTCGTTAATCGAAATGCTCATTATTCGAGGTGCTCGTTATGTAAGGTTTTACTGTATTTAGTTCCTCGATTAGTCCGGTTACAAATTCGAGGTATTGCTAAAAAAGGACTAAAATTGATGGAAATTTACTAATTAACAGAGATATGCATTTATAGTAAATTCCCATTTAAGTTTATTAATTATTTGAACTATTATGCATATATTATGATAAATTTAAATGAATTAACCTTTATTCCGGCGCATCCACCAACTATGCACCAGAGTTTGTATAGGTTGAACTTTAACTGCAAACGCTTGATTGGATTTGAAGCGAAATGGAAATTTAATTTAAAACTTTCAAAATTTTTGAGTGCCACGTGTCCTATAAAACTGAAAAAAAAAACGACAAACAGAAACATACAAAGATAATTACGGATGCGGTAGAGGAAATGCAATTAAGGGATTTTGCATTTTTGAAATTTTATTATATTCCTGGTGCATTAAAATGTGCGTTATTTATATTTTTTTCGCTTTTTTCTGCAAAGCTCGGGATTTATTACTATGAATGCACGGAAACCCCTCAGGATTTATACTACAAAAAAAAAAATGAAATTTCACGGTCATAAGTCAGGATTAAATTTTCGTTTCGGTTTGGTTACATTTTTATTTATTTTTTTGGCTGCATTTGGGGTTGTAAAATCAAATCGATTTTCTGTAATGGAAAATTGCAAAGATGGAAAATGCGACAGCTTAAGGTCAATTGGAATTCAACGTTGATGGATTGCGTTGACTTAGTTAATGAATACTTTCTTAATAATCCAAGAAACATCGATCGAACATTAACGTCTCGCTTGATTTATAACGTGCTGACGGAATGCTGAGGATTTATGTTTTTGGTTCCCCTTCGACAAACGGAAAATCCATCTCGTTCTTGCACACTTCAAGTGTCGATGCTTTCGCATCTACAACATCAATCTTATATAACTATTTTTTCTTATTCAACCGTCCTTCAATATCATTATATAGCGCTCTAGTCAGTAATCTTCTTTTGTTTTGCAATTGAATCATAACAATTTCGTTTAAAAAATCACATAAAAATCCATTAAAAAAAATACGCAAATTAATCAATTTCTATTACGAAACGAAAAGCAAACACAGCAAAACGTAGTTTCAAATATACTTTAACAATACAGCTATACCTCACTTAGTGCGGCTTCATTCAGTCCGGTTTCGCTATAGTCCGGTTTAAACAAACTAGTTTTATTGCAAAATTACAATAAATTCTTATTTCTTCTCTTTTTATATGTTTTATTTCTATTTTATTTCCTTCTTCGATTAGTGCTATTTCAAACTGTCTGGGATATTGGCGAAACCGTACTATGCGAGGTATTGCTGAATTTTATTAATCTACACGCAATTAGTAATTTTAATTAAAAAAATATTACTAAAACCAAACAGAACACGTGAAGAAATTGAGAAGTAAATTTAATTATTAGTACATGTACTTTTATGAAGTTTTACCATCAAATAAATTCGGTTTGTTTAAAGCGAAATTAGATATTTTATTTCTATTTTATTTAGTTCTTCGATTACTGCTGTTTCAAACTGTCCGGGATATTTCACGAAACCGTACTATGCAAGGTATTGCTGAATGTTTTACTAATCTACAAACAATTAGTAATTTTGATTAAAAAAATATGACTAAAACCAAACAGAACATGTAAAGAAATTGCGAAGTTTTACCATCAAATAAATTCAGTTTGTTTAAAGCGAAATTAGATATTTCTTATTTAAAACTGTTTGCACTTTCACGTGAAGTTCTCTGCAAATTGAATTTTAAAGCGGAAACTTCGCAGTGGATCAATACAGGCGAACTGAAAGCTCTCAGAGTCGATAGACTAGTTCACAGATGGAGCTTTCGCTGTAATTCCTTTATTCGTATTGGGATGGCGCTGAAATCGTAATATTACCACTGCAAAAACAATCAATAGTTATGTTTGAAGTTATTATTATATCTATATTGATAAAAAAATATTTATTTCATTTCAATTCAATTATTTTAAAACTTTTTTATTTAGAAATTAATTAGTTTTTTATTTAAATTAGAAATGTTATAAATATTGCGTTTCTATTTCAATTAATTATATTATTTATTTATAATATACATTTTTAAACAAATTTCTATGATTTGAAGAAAAGTTGGTTGCAGCTTGTTTTTTAGTTAATTATAAGATTTACATAATCCAATTTTCTACAAAACGTTATTTGTACTTAAAGAATGTATTTCTATTTACTTACAAATGTACACGAATTATAACAATGACAGTTTTAAACAAAAAAAATTGAGTTTAGAACAATGCTGTTACGGTTTATTAAGTGTTTGCAATTGGAATGTGCCTATGTTTACATATCCAAAGCCAATATCTTCGATGTATATGTTAAATATAAGGTAAATTAATTAGTAGTTTATACTTATTTAATATATATAATTAGTTATACGCATTTAATTGTTAATATTTGTTTTGTTAATTAATAAAAATATAAATTTTACTTCGAAATAACTTCTAGATCATTTGCAGTATTTCAAAATAGACAGAATATAAAATACAGCAATACCTCGCATAGTGCGGTTAGATTACAGTCCGTTTACAAAATTTCGAAACAAACCGAATTTGAATTGACAAAATATAAATGAAGTCAAGTTTCCTTTTTGTACTTTATATTGTTATATAGTCCTCGATTAGTCCGGTTTCAAAAATGTTATCCGTACTATACGTATAGTTTTATCATCCAATTTTTTTTCAAAATATTTATATTGTTTCACTTTCTTAATGAATCAATTTATAAATATTTATGAGTTTTATTTTCTTCGTTTAATTTTCTAAGTTCTTAATATATTAGATATACTATAATTATCAATATATATAATAAAATTATTGATTTTCTTGAATACTTTTTATAATGATTTTATTTTTATTATCTATTGCTTTTTTTTCTTCATTGAAATTGAATACGTTTGAGTGATGGATGATGGCAGAAAAGGAAATGTTAAATAGTCTCTATATTTACATTGAACCTTACACATTTATATTTAGAATTCAATCGATTAAGATAAAACTTGACCTAAATTTATTCGATCAAATATCTCAGCTGCATTTAACACATAAAATATCAAGGAAAACACACACAATGGAAGAAAGCTTTTAAAGTGAAATAATATAGTTATTTCTTATTTGAATACATATCAAAAAATTAACCATATATTTTTTAATTTAAAGTTTTTTAGAAAATAATCAAATCCAATTATGTATGTATATATGATTTGTTGAATTTCTTTGAAATAACACTTCACTCAATAAGTTCGTAGGATGACTTATAGATGGCGCCTTGTGTTTTTTAGGAAGTACCAACCTTCAGAAGTCGCCTGTCAAAAATTTATGGCAATCTGACGTTTAGTTCACAAGTTACAGTAGTTTTAGTGACGCTACTTTTGCTTTTTGATGGAAAAAATACCGTTGAAGCAATGGTTTGATAAGTGTTATGGGGACTTTTTTCTGTCTAGAGAAATGGTATAGAAGTGGTTTTCTGATTTTAAGCGCGGTCCTACAGACACAAATGATGATGCAGAAAACATAAAAAAGTCCACAAAATGGTTTTGGCCGATCGTAAATTGGAGTAGCGTGAGATAGCTGACACCCTGAAGATATCAGAAGGCAGTGAATTCATCATTTTGTATGAACATTTTATCATGAATAAAGTTTTTTCGGGTACCACGTTTAAGCTCAAAGTGGACCAAAAACAACAACGATTGTTTATGATTTCGAGCGCTGTTTGGAGCTGTTTTAGAGAAATAAAAAGGATGTAACAATGAATAAAACCTGGATCCACCACTATACTCCAGAGTCAAATCGGTCGTCAGCTGAGTGGACAGCAAAGGGTGAAAGCCAAAGATAAATCGTTCGAAATGTTAGAGAATCGTTGAAATGAATGTATCAGTCTTGAAAGAGACTATGTTGATGAATAAAGTCGAATATTGCCCAAAAGTTGTTGTTTTAGTAGTCATCCTATGAACTAATTAAGTGAGGTATTAGATTCTACTAATTCAATGATTTTATTACAAGTAAACAAAAATAATTTGATTTGATTTTATTTTGAATGAAATTAACATTGAAATCATAGAAAATAATTTGTAGTGATATTATTCAAAACAAAACAAATCTATTTTTTCATAAAAAATTCGAATTAAAACAGATTTAACAGACTAGAACATCTCTTTATAATATAGTATAACACGCATGCAGATTAGTATGGATAAAAAAATATATAAAATTCGAACGTAATTCAAACCACAATATTATGTTTTTACACGTATTTTAATTGGATTATCTATGGATTTTATGTTTCTTATTATGTATATACATTTTTTTATTCATGTAGAATAAAAAAAATAGACTGAAGTAAATTATGCAGATGAAATGCAAATCATGTTTAAATATATATTTACTAGAGGGGAAAAAGAAATGTAGGAGGTACGAGTTTACCGAACTACACTTCCGCTTTTATTAATATTTAAATGGAGTGCGAAACTCGGCAAAAACAACTTAATTTCAAACATTTGTATTTTACTCTACCGGTGAACCTTGTTAGTTGCTAAAGTTTTAAAGTGCAAACTTTACAAATTTCCTATTTGAAATTATTAAACTGTAAAATGAGCCTTGAAATTAGTTTCGCTATGTTATTACAAATAAATATATATATATATTTTGTTTTATGTCATTTAATATATTCCTGCATTAATTAAATCTAATAGCTGTAGACATTTGTTTATTAGCAAACTTCCCAGTAGAAGTTCTTACCATTATATTCTTTCATCTTTTAATTTGTTAGATGACTTTCATCTTGTAGGTTATCTAGGTTGATCCTTTTGTCTGTTTATCTGCTGCTATCCTTAACACTGTCATTGTTCATCGACTTGGCTGAATTTCCAAATGCTGAATGTCTTTCATTTGACTGTCCATTCATGATTAACGATGGCCCTATTGCTGCAAGCACCGAGAGGGCTCACAAAAGGCCTGACTTGAACAGGATTCGAACCGACGCTCACGGAATCGTGGGTATGGCGACTTAACCATTCAACTATTAGTCAGTAAGTAATTAAAATTGTTGAGTGCAAACTTCAAGTTAATTTCTTTCTATGAGGAATTATTATCTTAAAACATATGGATTGAAATTAGTAATTTTTGTAATTAAAATATTAAATGAAAGCAAAAAGTATCCTTTACTAAATATAATAAAAATAACGTTTTCACTGACTTAAATATATATTTTTTGTTCAATTATTTTTGATAAAATTTTGCTATAAATAATATTTAATTATCTACAAGGTAATTCAATGCCTAAAATAGAATCTTGTATACCTTAGAAGTTTTCTTTTTTGCAGTCTCCGGAGAAATGTTAAAGGAAATTGCGCGTTTTTTTTTTATAGCAGACATAAAAATGCATCCATCCATTTTTACACCATTTCCTTGCTGCAAAACTTTTACGGCGCTCCACTATCAGCTTCACTAATAAATGCGCACCATTTATATGCGAATAAATTTTGATATGCGCTCGCTGCGCCAAAAACCAACACCAAATATAGTTCATATCTATGAACACATAGAAATATATAGTTAGAAACATTAGTTTGAAGAATTATTCACGTATTTCAAGTATGAAAATCTTATTGATTTCACTTGTAGTTAGTATTTTTTTTATTATTATGATGTAATTTCGAATTATAGTATTTTTGTATTTAAGTTTCTCAGATTATTCATAGTAAATTTCTAAACTTACGTTTCTGAGTATTTCATTACAGCTGAGTATTTTTTGTTATATTTCAGTTTCTCAAATTACTAACAGTAAATTTAATATTTCAGTATTCTATAGAAATTCCTTAGAAATCTTGTATAAACCTCTGTTTCTGAAATAATTTACAGTAAATTTAAAATTTTACATTTGCTGAATAATTACAGCTGAGTAAATTTAGAAACTCAGATTTTAAAATATTTCAGTTTTTCAAATTATTTACAGTAAATTCCGATATTTACATATTAAATTACAAACATTAAATATTTGAGTATTCTATAGAAATTCCTTAGAAACCTAATATAAACCTCTGAGAAATCCCATAGAAAATAACATTTCACTTTCTCAAATTATTTACAGTAAATTTGATGTATTTACTGTATTTCAGTTTTTGAAACAATTTACCGTATGTTTCAAAATGTATATCGATTTTTCTGTATATCAGTTTGTATTTTTTCGGTATTTATATTTCTAAAATTATTCACAGTAAATTTCGAATTTTATATATTTCGGCATTTCATTACATACATTTATTTATTGTAAATATATTTTTTTTTGATTTTTCAGAATTTATCAAATTATTTACTATAAATTTTGAAACTTACGTCTCTAATTAATTACATAATTTTTTGATATTTCAGTTTCTCAAATTATTTACAGTAAGTTATAATGCGTTTTAGTTGTTTTAGCTCGAAGTTGCGAACAAACAAGTGCATTTGTGTGACGATCTGAAAATCGATCCAGTCAAGGATTTAAACTATATTTCATCAAACTTCTATTATAAATAGAGTAGGTAGGAATCGATTCGCGTACGTAACAAAAGGTCGCACATTTGCATAATTAATGTTGAGGAAATATGAAGCGACGTTTTGGAAGATACAGATGGGATTCATTGATCGCGCCAAGGTGACGCAACGGAAAGCGCTTATACACCTTCCGGCTTCTGGTGAATGGAATTACGTAAGAGGAATAGAGACAGATTGAATGAGATATAGAGTGAATGTGAGAGAGAAATGTATATAGAAAGAGAAAGAGGAAGACCTTCGTGTTTGCTAAATTAATTAGGTTCTGATGAAGGAATGGAAGTAGAGAGAGAGAGCAGATTAAATTGGAAACGTGTTGGGAAATCCGATACACGTATAATTGCCGAACATCATCAACCCACGCATCGGACATGCACCATGCCGAATCTAATTGGATTATGCAGAAGTACGTTAACCCGGACATCTTTCACATCTGAATCGATTTTCCGTTGAGCGATTTTTTCCTTGTTTCTTCATCTTCAGATCGAAGCGGGGGGAAATCCATTAGACTGTGCAAACACGCTCAGGATAAATGATATTCAAACAATACGGTTTCTTAATAATCGTTTGCCTTCGTCCTTTTCGTCGTCCTCGAAGATATTGCGCAAATACCTACCCTTGACACGTTGACCGGGAGGGGAGAAAAAAGTTTCTTTGAGTTGAAGAAGAAATCCTAGTGAAATCGTATACCAAGTTGGAATCAAGAAACGTGCATGAAACGTGTAGAAGCAACGATTCGTATTGAGTGTGCGAGGGCCGTATGCTAAATTCAATTACGCGGCCAGACCTTCCTACGTTGCAAAGGCCGTCCGTCCCCCCGACCGATATTATGTTCAGCCAAGTTCGTGGCACTTTTATTGAAAATAATAGTCTTTCATATTGGATCAGGAGGTTCTCCGCCGACGGCCGTCTGGGATTTCAGTTGTTCTAGCTCAATGCCAATTCCGAGACTAATACGCTTTCACGTGATCTAATTCCATATAAAAACTAATTACCACTTAGATAAAACTACTTTCTTTATTCTTACTCAAGTTATAGTTTACAAAACAAAATTATATTTATTTTTAACATTATTGAACAATTAAAATTAAATTAATTATGGTAACATTTTTTTCTAAACGAGTTAAATCTTGAGTATAGATAAAAAAAAATGTGAATTTTGTAATCGATGTTAGAAAAAAACAACAAATTTTATTAGTAAATTTATTCAGAAAATAGGAAAAATGATGTCTGGTAAAGTGTGAATTCAAGAAAACTTACGAGAAATTATAAAAAAAAAACAGTACAAGGCTTGTCCAATCTATATAGTATAATTACTGTTACTCAGAAAATAAAAAAAACGTGACGTGGTTACATTTCCAGCAAGGTCACTTTTGTCAGTTCGTAGTTGATGAACGGAATAAAAGTAAACTTTTAGTTTTAAGATTATGTAGTTATCTTCAGCGGTTCTCGAGTAATTTACTAAAAACTGAAGACAATATCGATATGTTTTGCATTGTGTTATAAAAATTATAAATTTATTCTAGTTCTTTTAATATTTAATAATAGGGACATTCTGACCCATATTTTTTCATAGTAGTTACGTGTTAAACGCATAATTTTGAAAATGTCTTGTATATATTGAAAATAAGATAAAACTTTACAATTGATTTCTTTAGAATTAGAATTTTTGTATTTAAGTTTCTCAGATTATTCACAGCAAATTTCTAAACTTACGTTTTTGAGTATTTCATTACAGCTGAGTAAATTTAAAAACTCAGATTTTTTATATTATATAAATATATAAGTATATATATATAAGTATTCAATAGAAATTCCTTAGAAACCACTGAGAAATCTCATATAAAATAACATTTCAGTATGTGAAATATTTGACAGTAAATTTTAAAATTTACATTTTTCAGTATTTCATTTGCTGAATAATTACAGCTCAGTTAATTTCGAAACTCAGATTTTAAAATATTTCAGTTTTTCAAATTATTTACAGTAAATTCCGATATTTACATATATTCCGATATTCCAATATATATTGAAAATAAGATAAAACTTTACAATTAATTTCTTTCAAATATACAGGTCATGTCTTCTTTGTGCAATTTGCATTTCCATGGGTTGTAAAAGTCTCGATTAGTCCGGTTCTAACCAATCCTGAATACTGTACTAAGTACATTGTACTTATTGATTTAATTATATAAAATAAAACTTGTTACATATTTAAAACACATTTTTAACCAATCTGTAACCAATAGTTTAGTACACTTCATATAAAATTAAATTTATTGTTAGAAAATCTCTAATATCATTGAAGTAACACACACACAGCATTATGTAATAATCATTCGACCTGGGATTTGGCTTTTATCGGTCGAGTTTCAGGCCAGCCGGAGAGACTACATATATTTTTTTTTCCTTTTATGTGAGTTGTCCCATAAATTCAATTTATTTTTCCCGGTATCGTTTTGAAAGTACTTCAAAGGGTCCATATATTTTCAATCAGTCAATTGAATAATCCTCTTTTTCGATTCCTGCATTTGTCGACGATTTTTCAAAAAAATCATGCTTTTATTGATCCTTTTGATGATGTTAAATTTTGTTGTGTTCTCGTTGTATATGCATTGTATAATCACGTTTTCTTCTCTTCCTATTAAACACCTGACCCTGACTACGAATACCACAATTGTATATTCAGCAATTTGCGAACGACACGGTAATTGCATCACTTGGTTCGCCTCTCCCGATGTCTGCGACAGCTCCAATTACTCACAACAACCGCTCCTTTCTTACAATTCCAAGAAATTCTGAATAATACATTGATTTAGTTCAAGTTATATAAACTCATTTTTAGTTATTTATTCAGAACAGTTTTCTTTAGAAAAGAAATGTGTAAAGCATTGCAAATCCTTCTTATTAAATCCAATTAATTATTTTTATCAAGTATTATTTTTTATTTACTTACAGGAAATAAGTTTAAGTATTGAAAGATTGTTGAATGCAATTGCTGTCAATTTTTAATTAAATCCAACTAATAATAAATAAATCATTTTTTCTTTCAGTAAAAAAACTAAAAGAGAAACGAGTATAATTTACAAAAAAATATAATTCATAGCACATTTTTGACAAATCCAACTAATTGTGTATAAAACATTATTTTTTTAAGTAAAATAAAGACTTGTATAAATTTTATTTAGAATTGAAAGAGAAATGAGTATAATTTGTAAAATTCTTGTCTTTGTGTGTATTCTTGAAATCCAACTAATTATGAATTTATATTTTTAAGTCAAATAAATTTTAAATTTATTTGCAGAAGAAAAGTTTTGTAATTATAAAACATTCTTGTGAAATCCAAGATATTGTGAATTCTTTATTTATTTTGCTATTGTAATACGCAAGAAGAATTGTAAGAGAAATAGCTATAATTTGTAACACAATGTAATCCAAATCTGAAATGAAATTATTGAAATACTGTTCGTATAAGCAATTCCGAGTTTCCGTTTTCTTAGCCAATTTATCGCCGCATTAAGTGATGAAGGAGACGCCAATTCATAAAGCTATTTTAAGCGTGATTCAATTAACACCGCAATCCACAGTTTGAAGCAGTTCAGTTACGAAATTAATTTCCTTTCTCCAATCTCTTTCGTTCATTAATATTTAATTATAAATTTTGGGTGGCTTCTCCCCCAACTTTAATAACTTTTCTTCGTTCCAAGTTCTCCTACATAGACGGATGAATTAGTGGAGCAAACTATGAGTGTTGATGATTTAATTATAGAAACAGCAGATGTTGATTTTTTTGTGTGAATGCAATGAGTTTCGAATATTTTGAAGGATTCATGAGAATATTACATTGACAGATGTGTAGGTTGGAGCAAAGTTCGAACAAAGTTTTAGTTATTATTGAACATGTGAAGTTGGTTCGAATATTGCCTAGAATACATTCTGAATGTGAGAAGCCTCCCACATGTAATACGAGTTTCTGGAATTGAATAGCAGAAAATTTCATATTTTATTATACATAAAATTGTATCTCTTTTTTTATTGAAGATCTGGAAAATATACATTTTGAAGTAATTAAAAGGAAGCTGCACGAATGGTAATAAAGCGATCTCATTGCTCCTCTGAGACCAATTCTGAGTTGTTTTTTAAAATTTAAATTGGACTTGTTGTTGCTTGTTTTTATCTGAGAAAAAACTAATTACAATTTTCTGGTGGAGGCGCCAGGTCGTTCCATTATTTTATCTGTATAATTTATGGATGATATCGATTTTACATAAGACAACGCCTACTGAAAAATCACTAAATTAAGTAGTATATAAAAAAAACAAGAGAAGATAAATAAAATGATGAAAGTAAAGCAAAAACGTAAAATCTAAATAACAGAATTAATATTAATTTTTGTAGTGTTTGTAAAAATTAAATCACTTTTTTCCTTAATGAAAATTTTATTTTCTTAATACAAAATTGGAAAGCTACACACGTTGCTTTACTTTTTTTTTAAATGTCATAAAATTATTAATTAGTTTATATTTGATTAGTATTGTATAATAAATGATCAAGTTGGTTATGAATATAAAACAAAACAGAAGTTATACGTAACTATGGAATTGTTTGCATTGTGTGAATATCCGTCTGTCATCGGTGTCAATTACATCAGAATTGATTGTGATATAAAACGTGTTCCCTTTTTGTTGTTGGTGCTTTGTGCGCGAGGATCCTACCCCAAACCGGCAGTCAGTAGGAAAGTCTGGATTTGAGGCTTTTGAAGGGGTGTGCAAGGCGTAGGTTGCGGGAATTTTTGTGACGTCAATGGTTGATGGCGCCTCCCCCATTGGCCGCTTCGAAAATCGCAGCCCTCTCTTCGCCGGAGGGAAGAAAACCCGGATTCAACAATCCGTTCTTCGGTTCCTGTTAAAAAATAAATATAACGGATGACCTGCAGAGATTTTCAAACCCATTGGTCGTGAGTATGAAGCAGCAGCATCGACGGTGGTTTATTGACCGGACCATCTGATGCGGTTTTCGCGGTGTCCCGAAATTTGGCGCACGAAATAATCCTGCCGGGGTGGCAGCAACTTGTTACGTTCTGCACGCAATAAATCTGGGGGCGCGAGAATCGGCGAAACGGGCCGAAAAGGGCCGCGGGGGGCGGCCGAGGCGCACCGCTGAAAACGAAGACCAGTTTCTGCATTGTCGTCCTGCCGGCGCGCCTGTCAGGATACTTACACACACACGTACACGCCACTGCAGTGCACGTATCTACCATACATACCCTTTCATACATCCTTGTTCCAAGCACCGAGCGCGCAAACTGATTGCAGTTGTAGTACTCTACTAAAACTATCTCACTGCTACCTGTAAAACAGCAATTTACGATCCGGAGGGCACGAAGAGCAATAACTACGATTCGTATCCAGAAAAAAAGTTCCGGACCGGTGAATTGAAGGAAGAACAAAGGGAAGGGCTCATTCGACTCGACTGTTGTAAACAATGGTGCATCTCGGCATCGGTGGGCAGGTTATCGAGGAAGGGGGAAACTTGTACCCCAGAAATCACATGGACGTAATCATTGATACGCAGAAAATGGTGAGATTGATTCCGAGAGGGAAATGCATGCTATTCTTCTACTATCTATCCACTCTAGGAACTATCTTCCCTTTCTTTGTGAATGCATATAAATAGCCTTATTCAATCCCTTGGATTGAAAACGCATGATGTTTCTATACACTGACGACTATCCAAACTTATACACATAAAATTAGCTATAAACATTCACGTTTTTACATAAATAATATTCAATTTATTACAGATATATTAAATATTCAAAATACATATAAAGATGGATTTTTATAGACTTTTAAAAATATTAAAAACAATATTAAATTACTTATAATTATTTACAATTGTAATTAGAAATTATTAAGAAACTTTCAAATATTTTATGAAATTTTGTATAAAATAACACTTTAATATAAGTTTTGTTTAATATTATTAAATACTGATCCTAGAAATGTAGGCCAATGCATAGAACAAAATTTGAATACTACTCGACTTGGATTTAGTTAAAGAGAAGAATTTCTAACTATTACTACAACTGTTATACCGTGAAAGCAAAACTAAAAGGTCTATTCACAACATCGGCATTCACAATCAAAGCCTTTCTTCTTGTTTGTAATTGAATTTTAGAAATAATTGCTTTCTTTTTGTGATTGTATTTACTATACACATTTATTCAATGACTTGGATGGAATGTGCATGAAATCGTTTGAAACGCAGACAATTCTGTCCGGATGATTTAAATTCATTTTTCGCTTGATCGTGTTTCAATCAATGCAACTCCGTATTCTATGTATACAAGAAGTGACATAAACTGTACAAGTCTTAAAGATTTTCAAAACTTTTATATTTACATTATTTCCGTTATAACTAAAGTTGACGTCTATTTAGTGCAAATCAGTTTAGTAATTAATTTGGGAATAGTTGAATGTAATTCTAATAAAGCGATAATGATTTCATAAAATAACAAATCATTTACAGAAATTCATTTCTCGCTTCATCGAGTTTCAATCAATGCAATTCCGCGTTTTGTGAATCTATCAGTGTAGCTGAGAATTTATGTAATCCGTTTTACAAGCTTTCAATGTTTAAATCCTATACAGTGACAACAATTTAATTTATTTTAATGTATTTAAATATCTTCATATTTCGCTTCTTAAAAAGTTGTTATATTATATAAAACTAACTTAATTATCAAAAACTATAAGAAACAATAAAATTATTTCTTTTTATTACGACCTTATTTCTGCCACTCTTATATAGTGTTTATCGATCACCACAATACAATGGATTTGGTTTGAGTCTAAAGAACGAATAAATTGGCAATGATCTTACAAAGGATTCAAGGACGAAATCGATATTCCAATTAATTAAAAGAAAAGAAGTCCATGTTACAAACCTGTTGCTATTCGTGCTTTATTCTGTGTACTTCCGTTTTCCTTCTAGAAACAATAATGATGAACTTGCATTTATATTCGTTTGAATATACGCTGCTTCCGCAACAGCGAGAGTGCTTTCTCGACGAAGTTACGCTGTCCAAATTGTATTACATTTCCAGCTAATAAGAGCATAAAGACGTTCCTCGTAATAATAACGATACAGTACAAGCACTAAGGGTCTTCCAGGTTCATGGCCCAATTTCACAATAACAACAACAATGTAAATTGGCTTCTGCGAAACGAAAGAATACATATTATAGTTGTTTTCGCATTGATATTCAATATAAAATCGTTGTCTCTTATTAGAATACTATTATTTTACTTTTATTCTTAGTGAATAATTCAATTATTTTAAAAAAATATAATTTAAGACTTCATATAAACCTATTGTGATTTAAATATATTTTACTTAATTTAACACTTATAAAATTGTTTATTTTGATGATTCAAGAAATAAATTAATACATTTTTTTTAGTAATTATAACTAAATAAATGATGAGATAATTAAGGTAATAACGTGTTAAATTATTTAACGTTCGGCACCTCTATAATTTACTACTGTATCAATACTGTTGAAACAGAATTTGAAGGTAATGGAAGAGAACGTGATAATATTGTCCGAAACTTTTGATTGGATTAATTATTATTCTAAACAAACTTATTTACCCCAATAAATATAACAAACACAAATCAAATACAGTGGAACCTCGCTTAACGAGTTTAATCCGTTCCAAAATTTCCGGATTTTTACTCGTATACTGAAATGCTCGTATAGTGAAACACGTTTTCCCATATAAACTATTGTAAATTATCTTAATGCGTTCCATGCCGGGAAAAAAGGAGAATTTTGTCTCAGTTTTTCATGATTTTGCTTTTCATATCTATGGTTCGTTTTATTCTTTTAAAAAACACAAATAATATGTCTGAACACAAGTTTGGAAATATTGTGATCACAAACAACACTAAGATGCAATTAGAATGACCACTAACACTAGGAACTGTTTCCAATTCACACACGTTGAAGTGAGTTTATATTACTTGTATCAATTCAGTGACTAAGTGGAGGTCTCTTTATACTTTTAATATTTGTTTATATAAAAAAGCGTACATAGTGTGTTTATATACTATAATAATGGTTGGACACAATATTTTTGTGTTTTGCATTTACAGAAAACACAAATTATATTTGCAAAGTATAGTCCGCTTTAAACAAAGATGACAAAAAAAATGAAGATGGTTCATATATGTACACAAGTTTTCAAAATGATGAAGCAGGCGCGCAATCCGGGACTTCTCTTCTCATCGTCACTAGTTTTGCGAAACGTCGCTCGTTAAGCGAGTCAATTTTCTTACAATTCATTTTGCTCGTTAATCGAGGTTTCAATGTATTACAAATTATGAACAACTATTATAGAACATTTTTGACAATAATCATTACAAAGAACATAATAATTGTAGTATAAGATTTTCCATTATCAAATCCAAGTAATTTATTTATTTGTTGTATGTAAATGTCGTTACTATTAATACTTTCTAGTTTTTTTTTAAGGTTTTCCTTGATTTTATTCTATGTTTAAGGTATAATTCAAATATCAAACGTATTTAGCTTGGAATTAAGCTAATATTTATAGAAGAAACTTTTTCTTATGTGTTGTATATTTTTGTTTTGATGAATATATAATGTTCATTAATTGTGATATTTAGAAATACGTTCGTAAAATAGATTTGGAATTACTTACATCTGAAATTATATTGATAACAATTGTGATTGTGTCTGTATTAGTTAATTGGATCATTGTCAAAGAAGTAGAAAAAACAAGTTTGAAACTAAGATAATGTGAATGGTTTAAGGAGATTAAGAATAATTTGAGAAAAAATATATTTATAACAATATATTATACAAAAACTAATAAATATATCTTAGAACAATAATTAACAAATAAAACTGATTTAGAAGGATTCAGTTGGTAAGATGAACTCGGTGAGATTCTCGTAACAAATCTTGTATCCGTTTTCATACTTCTCCAACGATCTGAGCTCAACTTCTCGCAGATCCTTCCACATGAGCCACAAATACCGCACAACATACAGAAGCTGAAACGTAATTAAAATTAGCGTTCTTAAGGGGTTGTTAACAAAGAAAGCTTACATAATAAAATCCGTAATTGTTTTCCTCCTTGTCGCGCAAATTAGTGGCGACTTTGTGCAGATCACTTATAAACTTGGAGTGTGCCGAAATCAAAGTATCCCAGTCGTGCGCCAAATCTAAATCCTCGGCGAACTGCGCCCTGCATTTATTAAAAACGAAACCGAGCACGTAATGCTGCATAGAGCTGAAGA
This sequence comes from Nicrophorus vespilloides, assembly GCF_001412225.1. Lineage (NCBI taxonomy): Eukaryota > Metazoa > Arthropoda > Insecta > Coleoptera > Silphidae > Nicrophorus > Nicrophorus vespilloides. The sequence continues at coordinate 119,499 of NW_017098097.1, forward strand.
GATTAATTAATCCGAATCGCAGGACCTTGAGGCGCATCTGCAGGATCCGCACGGCCTTACCCGTTTTCCCTTTGACCTTTTTACGTTCGATGTCTTCAACAGAAAAAAAAAGAACAAGAGAGAAAGAATGAGAGATTAATTCGCGTTTCGTGCTGCAAGGTAATTGCGGTTTTACCGGCGAAATGTAAATGGTTTAAGGTGAACAGCGCCCATTTAATCTGCAGGATGAAATCGAACAAATCCTTATAGAGGATTAGATTCTGCTTGCTTATGATCACGTTCACGGGCCAATTTAGCTCGTAGTGGAGACGCAGCATGCTGCATGCCTTTAAAGGATCGTTCAGGAAATCCCTCCAAGCGTCTTTGACTAATACGTTGACGCGGTCGTAGTGCTCCGGATAGATGTCCATCAAGATGTCTTGAAGATGCGATGTCAACCAGATGTCGTTACCCCATTTCCCACCTTTGTCGATCTAAAATTGGGGATTATCGCACAGCGTTTCGAAGTGAAAATTCAAGTAAACCTTTTCGAAGAGTTTCCTGTAGAACGGGAATATGACGTCGTCTTCGAATAGGAAGATGTTGCTTAATAGTTTGAGATGCGTCTCCAATTTGTGCTCCGAAAACAATAAGCTCTTGACGACGCGTCCGGAAGCCCCATACCTCTCTTTCAGTATCTCCCTGAAAGTGTTTTCTATAATCTGCTGCGCTGGGAATATGCGTTGCGTTATCAGCGAAATCCTTTCGTGCAATTTGGGCGTCTTCGGCTCCGTCTGAGCCTCATCCTCGGTCACGTAGAACGAGCGGTAAGCGCTCATCAAAAAGCTATCAGACACATCGACTAAATTCTCCAATCTGTCCATTTCGGTCGTGTACTTGCAAAAGTCTGAGCACATCGCCGGGAATCTGTAAACGTCCCCACTTTCGTTCACCCTGCAACTAGCCACCAAATCTGGTAGTTCTATAGCTTTGGTTGCATCAAAGTAAGTTTCAATCGAAGCAATCACACGAACGATAAGCTCATCATGCAAAGATACTGCAAATTAAAACAACTTACAATTATACAACAAAATCAAATTATAAAAGCATACCAGAATTATTCAACTGATTCACCAAATGCAACTTTCCAAACAACTTGAGCAAATGGATGTTTTTCCCAATTTGCAGCACCTCGTTTATTATGACTTGGAAAAAACCGTCGTTTAAGATTTCCTCTGGTAATTCTTTCACAGAAAACCTCATTTTCCAATCCGCCGAATGCACATCCTCATCTACATTAGAACTAAACAATAATAATATGAACATTTCAATCAACAATAATTATAGTAATAATCACTTGATAATAGGAAACTCATTGTAGGAATTCTCCAAATTTCCTCGACTCAGCCAAGTATCGATGACATTCACGAATTTGTACAAACTCTCCAAATAGATACTCAAATATATATCCTGTTCAGATTTCGAATAAGCCCTTAGCATACCCACGTGTAAAGCTACCAAAAGCCTGTATTCGTTTCCATCAGATTCGAGGATTTTAACATTGTTTCTGTGTATTTTCAGCAGAGCTTTGGTGGTTTTGAAGTTTTGCTCGAAAAACGATGCTAGTTTTAAAAGCGTCATAGTTTCCTCTAAAAAACGAAACATAATTTAGCTTTTTTTTTCTAATTAAACAAATATAAGAGAATTAAACCTTGCGCGATAATCTTCTGCTCCAATTCCACAACACCTTCAATCCCTTTAGAAAGAATATTTTTCAAAGCTTCAGCGTAACTTTTCAAAGTTTCAGTAGATGAAAATTCCTGATTAGTCACTTTCACTTCAAATGCACGAAATTCTTGTAACATTTCGATATATGGAATGAATTCCCAAAGGAACGTCTGCAAAGCTTCCTTAAAAAATAATATTTATGCAGTTAAATCAATGCAGAAAATCCAATTTTTTAAAAACTTACTGGTCTGCAACTGGAAATAGTGATGTCATCTTTAGGAACCAACTGGTTTCCTGAAAATTTGTAGATCATACTGTTATGGGGTTCCCACAGCTGCCAAATCACTTCTCGCACCATTTTGTATTCGGAAATAATGTTGGTCGGATTTCCGAAGGATAAACCCGACTGCAGCAAATGCTTGTCCCTGTTACACAAAAAATAGTATATAAAGTTACGTTGGCGTACAAAAAAAAATCCTATTGGATTTTCACCAATTTACCATAAAATCGCAACATTAGCTTCAGGATGTACGCTCTCCGGCTTCATAAAAATAAAATTCCTATTAAACCATCCACTCTGCACACTTTTCATCGCCAAATCCCATTCTTTTTTATGCTCATCCGCTTTGGGGATTTCGGGCGACCTATCGCCAAAACGACAATTGACTTGCGTAACTTCCGCAGGACTTCTTACGCATGCACTTTCATTGTACACATTCGTTTCTTCTTCATCACTCCACTCATCCTAAAACATAAAAAAAAGTTAAGATTTTCATTAATATATATATTATATAATTATACTCACAGAATCAGAATATGCAGATGGATTCCATTCTTCAATTCCTTCCCTCAAATAACTGCCCCAATCGATTTCCTCCTCCTCTTTCACCTCATAATATTTGAAATCAGCTGGCATTTTTGCAAAGAAATTTGTGGGGCTTTCGGACAAGCAGAACAACAGTTTCATCATTCCCAATCTGCATTAGAAAAATTATGTAAAAAAACAATAACATACTAATAAGTGAAATTACCTGGTTTTCATCTCTTCTTTGTTTACATTGTTACTCAAATACTTCTCATGTAAACTTTTGATGTCAGCAGACTGTCTAAGAAAGCCATGGAACATGAACTTATCGGAAAGACTCTCAACATTCTCATCGATTTCCTTCTTCGTAATATAGAACACTGACTCCCCAGTCTGCAGCTCATGCATGACATACTTGAAGATGTGCTCAAAGATTGGAGTATTCTCCTACACACAAATTATAGAAAGATTAAATTACAATTATATTACAGTTGATTGCTCACCTCGAAATTTGATAGCGCATGGATGAGTTTCTTTATGGGATTTTGTATGTCTTCGGCGAACGGATTCCACGACATCTTTGTATCCTCGTAGCTTAATCCTATTGCATTTTGAATCCTTTAATCAGAGCAGATTTAAATCCACCAACTGTCAGTGAACGTACAGTGACAGCTCGAGTAGTTCAAATGAGCCGGCCGGGTTTATTGATTGCGTAAACCGTCATGCGCGTCTGTTGTTTCGGTTGCCTATAATACACTTATATAATTCAAAAGCTGAATTATTTAATTGTTACTTTTTACTATTTCTATATATAATCAAACTTTTAGAATGTAAGAATGAAACATTAAATAAACAATAATAAATAGATTAATTTTTCTTAATTAACAAATTTAATTACCGTTTTATTCAATGTGTTATTAATATTACAGTCTTTTTTTGTTATATTTGTCTTTGTAATGGCTTTAATTTTACTACAAAACTAGTAGTAGTTAAAATTGCAAACAGTGTAGTTAAAATGAGTAATAATTTCATATTGAGCTGATTATTGTTGTTTAATGGACGTAATTTCAATGGGTTTTTAGAAAGTTTTTGAATTAATTGAACATAACGTGTATTGTATTCCTACATCACATTTCACATATATTTCAAAACTTATTTGATACAGATTTTCTTTTTCGTAAATCATATTTGCTCTTAATTATTTTGTTATTATCTATATATGGGATTATTTTTGGGAAATAAAAAGAAATTTCATTCAATTCGTAAGCTTTAATTTTAATTATATAATTTCATTCATTAATAATCTGAATGTTAAGAAGAAATCATATAAATATCCTCATTTTATTATATATATTCATATTGTGATTTGATGTCATATTTTCATTGGATTCTTCGTAAATGGATTTAGATTCCTGAAACAATAAATATAATTGAAATTGACAATGTTGTAATAAGAGGACGAAATAACATTCTTTATTTATTGTTTGATTTAGATAAATATTTACTATGAAACCGAACTGTGTAGTAGTTAAAAAAATTTCATTTTGGATTAATTGTATCGGATTTTACAAATATTTTATGTTTGCTTTGATCAAAAAGTATTCATATTTATCACAATAATTCAATAAATTCAATATAGTTTCATTGTTAATTCATTTTACTTTAAAGCAATTAAATAGATAAATTAAAGTTTTCAACGTACCTTGGGAGGCCCCATCATAGTCTCATTTTCCATAAAAGTCATATTTATATTCTTTGGAATATCTCTGGTTAAACCACCTGAAATGAAATATAAAGATAATTAAGCATACTGATTAATTACGCAATTATTACGTATGTCTCGGAATCCTTCAAAACCGTAAGTAGATGCCTGAAACAAATAAATATATATATTCTATAATATTCTCTATTTATTGATTGATTTAGATAAATATTTACTATGAAACCGAACTCAGTAGTAGTTAAAATTAGAAATAATTTCATTTTGCATCGGATTTTACAAATATTTTATTTTTGCTTTGATCAAAAAGTATTCATATTTATGACAATAAATTCAATGTATTTTCATTGTTAATTAATTTTACTTTAAAACAATTAAATAAATAAATAATAATTTGCAACGTACCTTGGGAGGCCCCATCATTATAGTACCAGTCATGGTTCCATTTTCCATAGAAGTCATATTTATATTTTTTGGAATATCTCTGGTAAAATTACCTGAAATGAAATATAAAGATAATTAAGAATACTAAATAATGACGTAATTATTACGCAAGTCTGGGAATCCTTCAAAACCGGTAGCAGTTGCCTGAAACAAATAAATATATAACTATCACTAGCAAAAATAACAACAATATTCACATACAAAAATAAACATTTTCATTCATAACTCAAATAATAAAAAAAAATGATAACTACTGCAAAGGGCTATTGACCATAAGTCTTTTTGCTGAAATTATATATATTTACCATAAAATTGGCAGTAAAAACGATGAACACAGTAGTTAAAAAAACGAACAGCTTCATGTTGGATTTGCTATGCTATGATTGAGATGATTCTGGGATTTTATATATATTTAGTATTGTACAAAGCGTTATTGTTGTGGATTAATAGGAATCATTTATTGTCATTTGATGAATGTTCTGAAATTAATTGACCATAAAAAAAGGATGTACAATTTTCAACAAAAATGTATTACTTTTTTTTATCTACAAATGTCACCAATTATTTGAATTTTTTGTGTAAAACATATTTTACTTTATTCGCAATTTTTATACATTTTTGTTGATAATTGTTTGTAATGAAAAGAATATGTTTTTTCTATGTCGTATAATTTTATTCACAATCTGGTCATCAATGTGAACATTGAGTAAATTTATTCCCGGTGGATAGTTACCATTATGAAGATCTGCTGCTATCCTTAACACTGTTATTGTCCATCGACTTGGCTGAAGGTCCATATGCTAAACCTCTTTGGCCCTATTGCTGCAAGTACCGAGAGGGCTCACAAAGGGCCTGGCTTGGCCAGGATTTGAACCGGCGCCCACGAAATCGTGGGTAGGGTGACTATTTAAAGAAAAAAATAATTTTACACAAATCTTAGGACTAAAAGTCTACTTATCTCTAATTATCTTTTAAATTATTATTATTTTTATATAAACACAAGATATTATATATAATTATAATATTTAAGTTATTACAATTAAATAATAAGAGCTTTTCTTGCATCAATTTGCTATAGTTTTTTTATATACAAGTTTCTCAACTATATTTCCACTTTTAGAAAGTAACGACATTCTCATTTGAAAACTTCTTTATGTTCGCTGGAGTATTTCTGTTGTTCAGTATAACAAAAAAAACGTGTAGAGTAGAGTTTAATTGCAAACCTCTTGTGTATAATTATATGCCGGAAAATATAACATTTTACCGAACAGTTTGCAAAAGAAAATAATGGAAGAAATAGTGAGAAAATAAGAAGTTAAGATTTATTTCTATTGATTTTATCAGAAACAGATTTTGCAATTAGTTGAATTTTAGATTTATTTTTGAGATTCTTTGAGAAATTTACAAAAACATTAAAATACTTTTTGTATAGTATTTTAACTTTGTTAGATATAGATTATATAATTAATTAAGTTATTTAAAACGCTAAGGTTAATAATCATATCATTATTTGAATTTTGCTTACATTTTTGAGGAATTAAAAAAAAATATTTTCATAAAAGTAAGAAAGAATATTTAAGTTATGTACTTTATGACATATTTTAAATAAACAAATGAAAGCTTATATAAAAATGACGTTTATCTGAATCTGATTTCTTTGTCTTCAGTAATTCTGAAACGTCGGAATTTCATTTTCACAAGTATTTTACAAACTACAATTAAATGATAAACGTTGTGCTCGGATCACTTAAGCATCGCAGCAAATTTATGCCTATGATAAATGAATCTTTCTGCTTAAACGCTTAAATTAATTATCATATCTCCAGACACAGACAAAACGAGCAAAGAACATCAGCATCGATCTTAAGTTGCACGAATTCATAACACAAATCTTCATTTGATATAAAAAAATATTTGTAAATTTACTTATTGATTATTTTATAGAAACAAATCTGTTACGTAAAAACATTTAATTAATTCATTTGTAAAAATCTGATTAAAGAGATGTAAATAAAATTTACAGTACAATTTTCCGGATTTTTAATAGGTCAAAGTTGAATTATTCGGTGCAATTTGTGATCGATTAAAAATCCGTTTATTACGCAACAAAGCACGGCGTTTGCGGTTAATTTAATCCTTTGATCCTTCGATGGACGTGTCGTGCTGCATTCATTTCGCGCAGAATTAATCTGTGCCCTTGTCACATCAAACAAAAAAAACAATAATAATAAAGCAGAGCAAAATTTCGAATACATATTTATTGCGCGGAAATAGACATCAAAAGTATATTCATTTTAACAAAAAGTGAACGTTTATTGGAAAAACATCTCTAGTTTGTATTCTTTTGACGTTTGTATTTTGACGTTAGTATTTTGACGTTAGTATTTTGACGTTAGTATTTTGACGTTAGTATTTTGACGTTAGTATTTTGACGTTTGTATTCTATTAACGTGAGTATTCTTTTGACGTTTGTATTATTTTGACGTTAGTATTCTTTTAACGTTGTATTCTTTTGACATTTGTATTCTTTTGATGTTAGTATTTTTTGACGTTTGTATTCTTTTGACGTTAGTATTCTTTTGACGTTTGTATAGTTTTGACGTTTGTATTATTTTGACGTTAGTATTATTTTGACGTTTGTATTCTTTTGACGTTGTATCCTTTGACGTTAGTATTCTTTTGACGTTGTATACTTTTGTCTTTTGTATTCTTTTGACGTTTCTATTCTTTTGACGTTGTATACTTTTGACTTTTGTATTCTTTCACGTTAGTATTCTTTTGACGTTTCTATTCTTTTGACGTTGTATTCTTTTGACGTTTTTCTTAATTCTTTAATATAACATATTTTCCTACATTTATTGTAAGATATTTAAACTAATCCAATTCCAAATGAAATCAGAATAAAGGTAATTAGGATTTAATGTGTCAGGTAAACAAAGCTCAACGCTTTTGATCTGTTTGAAAACTAAGATAATACAGGAAATGTGTTCTTTGAACTGCGAAATTGCTTTCAATACAATTAATTAATTAACAGGTATACATTTCAAATCCGTGTGTTATCGAATTAGTGCAGATTATGAATGTCGTGATCCATTGCCTCTGAATACGCTTTATGGAGTTTCCGAATAAAATCGTTTATGCTTGAACGCTTTGACCTAAAAATCTGCTCTGCTCATTTGGAAAGAGTGCAAGCGTGCATATTTCATTGTAATTAAATTTAATTGATTAAAAACGTCAGTTGGATAAAATTTGAATGGTTTCAGAATTAAATGAACGATTATTTGATTATTTTCAGAACTGAATTTTTCAATAAAATATAAAGTTTAATATTTAATTAGTATCGTTTATGTAAATATTGTTACGTTGTAAATTACATTTTGTGTGTATATACATTTTATATTATAATATTATTACGAGTTTATTGATGAAACTAAAAATTTAATTTATATAAAAATTTGGTGGAAATTAGGGACAATAAAAATTAAACTATTTCTGTATTAAAGTGCACAACCTCATGGTACACGAGATAAAAATAATGATGTAAAGAATATCCTTTCGTTTCTTGAAAACTCTTCCATCTTTCAAATACTTTCAGAAAATTTATTGAAATTAAACAATTTTAAGTAAGAAATTCGTGGAACCCATCGTGTAGCCCAAGTGATGACTTAATATTCTTGATATTATCAATGCATTTAAGCCCAATTCATCACCTGTCTCATTATTGGATCTTTGTCAATTTTTGCCTTCACCAGGGCTATATTTGTGTCGTCGGTGAAAGATTTCGGGCGACCATCACGAGATTCGTTCTCAACAGAAAAATGCCCGGTTTGGAATCTTCGAAAATACTTGGAAATAGTCATAAGGGATGATGCATTCACTCCATATGCATTTTGGCATTACTCGAAAATTTGCATAGGCTTGAGTTGACGTCGAAATCGGTAGAGAATGGCAAAACAATTTTTTGCATTATTGGTGCTGGAATTTCTACCAACATTACATCACTAATCTTGCATTTTCTCCTATCCATTCTTACTGATCTTCTTGAAATTTGACATTTTTTTCAGAAACAAATGTTTTAACGCCAACTAAGCGAACTATATTTTATTTGCAAATTTTGTATTTGAAAGAATGTTGAAACATTTGTCATTGCAACAGGTTCTTTTACGAAATTAAGCATCTGCCTGGTAGTAATCCAAATCCGCGTGATTAATTAGTAGAGTCTAGATAATTAAATACCTAGATAAACAATAACGTAATTAATTGCATGGCATTAATTAATTTAATCTATTGCAACCACTACATTTCTCCAATTTTATTTAATTTTCTACTTTTGAATTATGTTCAAATTAATTAAAGAATTCTACATAAATTGTAGTTAATTGTTTTATTTAAGTTTTTATAATATGCAGACAAAAAGTATACATTTTGCAATTTTTTTATTTATAACTAATATCTTTGTTTTCATAATATTTTCGTTAATTAAAAACAAATTTTCTATTTATTTTGTTGCAATTTTTAGGTTTCAAATAGTTGTATATATTTTTAAACATGTAGAAATAATCAACATATTGCTGAAACTGATAGAATTTCTATATTTTTGTAGTACATTTTCTAAGTAGTAATTCAAGTGTAAATTTATATTATGTTTATATTTTCAATACAGCTGACTTTAAGAATTTATGCATAGTTCATGTATGGATTTTGTTCAACTACTAGAATATACATTTTGAGTCTAATATTGTCGGAATGAAACTTGACATGCTAAAAGTAAATATTAGTCTTCTAGCATTAAATGTATATGCAGACTGGTGTATTCAGAGTACTAAAATGGACGGATGAATAAATACGCTAAGAGAAAGTTTCATTTAAATGAAACAGAACTTACATAAATATAAAATTTACTTCTTAGGTTGATTGAGATTTAATAATAAAAATATATTGTAGATTATGAATGAGCAAATTAAGAACTCAACTTTTGTTGTCCGTTACTCCTGTGACATTTCGTAACATCGTTACTCGCGTGGCGTTTGAGAAACTCCGTTAAATGTAACATTAATAATTGATACAGATAGATTTTGTACTTTATTGTGTATTTACAAATAGTAAAAATGGTATATAATAATTTAAATGAAACTGAAGTTATATTAAATTCTTAAGTAAATTGAGGAATAACAAGAAAAGTTATACAAATAGCGATTAGTGAAGTCAATGGAAGCAGGTATTTTGGGGAACACGCGAATACCAATTTCCTTTTTGAAATGCGGTTCGAAACCAATTACTATAAAATGTAATTACTTACATGGAGCTTTAATAACTGTCGAACATGTTTCGTCCGATTAAATTAAAGTTTTATGACGCGAATCGATGGAAGCGCTTTATTAAATCGCTGTTGAAAAACGAGGAACAAGAAAAAAAAAAAAATCTGTATAGCTAAAATCAATGGCAAAACAAGCGCTCGTGGCTTGATAAATCTTTTGTTTCTGCAGTTGATTGATTGGCGTGCGAAGAGTTAGCTGAATTCATTTTTTTTCTGTCGTTGTTATTTCGGAGATCGTAAAGTTTGAATTTTTATTGTCGCGGAAATTTCCTAATGGTTATTTTTACGGGCAATAATGGTCGACGATAAATCGTCGATGGAAATGATGTTGAGACCGAAAATTAACAGCAAAAATATAATGGATATGATAGTTATCAGGATGACGTCCTGCACAGAGAGTGAGAGAGAGTGATAATGGCCCTCCATATTCCAACAGTAAAAATAAAATGTATATGAACGCTTATCAGAAACGTTATCCAAACCGAGGCAGAAGTTGCCGACAGTCTCACAACAACGCTTATAGCGTCCGTTTATTAATTGTTGTTTTTCAGTAATTATGCTACTTTGTGTAGCTTATTCGCATCAGGTATTTGTTGTGATGTGATTCGTTGGTGTTTGATTGTTGTGTTTATTTGCTTTGCAGCTTAACATGCAGAAGCGGGACGTCGTCCTGACGGCCGTCTTCTCGTCGTTAGCAGCTCTGATCCTGATTTCCGGTATTGGAGCGGCTTGTTACTTCTTGCACAAACGCCGAAGGAAGCGCGATGAGGAGGATGAGGAATGCGGCAACGAAAGGAGCGGAGCTTCCAACAGTCGCGGCGGCGAAGGATCCGAGAAGAAGTCCAGGTTGAACGGATTCCTCAATCTCAAGACTCCTCTGATATCTACTAAAACGTTAGGGTGAGTCCAATTACTAGTTACTATTTTAAGAGAACATTTATTGAAGAAAAACCGACCTTTCTATTTCCTTCAATGAGTTTACAAAGAAAGGTCGTTAAATTAGTTTTCCGACGTCCGGTAGCAAAGCTTTACCGCAGTTTCCGGTTTATTTGTACTGTTCTAATTGTATACACTTGATTTTATCTATGAAACAATTGTTATAAGAAGTAAATTCAATAAATAAATCAATATTAATAAAAGTAGATCACTAATTATAGATTAAAATAAATATACAAATTTAGTGATACATTGATTATCAGCATACGAAGCATACCTTTTAAACTAGATAGGTAAAAAGTTTGTGCAGCATTTTTATTATATTAATTGATTAATTATGAACATCACTTGTATACAGTAGGTATATTTAAATAAACAATTTGTGACCTTGATTGTGGCATTGTCAATTAAATGTTATTATTAAAATGAAATTAGAAGTTCATTAAAAATACAAATTATAGTTCAATTCAGAATACACACATAAATCATCAAACTGAGAAACACAACAGTTGTTCGTATTAATAAATTTATTGGTCCCAAAACGTAATATTTCGTAATAAATAGAAGTTTGCTACAAAGCACTCAACTATTGAAAACTCCATATTTATACTAACGATGTTTTTTCATAAGCTCTAGTAATGGGATAATACATACAAACGTTGACTTTATAACATGAATGGAACGAGTGCATTCGATATAGCCCATTTTTTTAATGACTTCTTCAAACGAATGCAAAGGGACGTAAGGGTTCACGCAGTTGCAGCTAAAAATCGATGTATTCCTCCGTTATATAATATTGAATTCATATAAACAGGTTTTATATCATAATATAAATACGTTTTCTATATACATCGAATTTATAACTTTACTCTCTAATTAATAATAATTGATTAGTTTATTTCAATTACAATTGATGATGAAATTTACTAAAATTAATTCAATATTTAATTAATGATGTTAATACAAAATCTAGGTTATGCAACTGTAACTAGAAATACATTAGGTTACATTCGGTTAAGATTTTATACACACTTTTTCCATATAATTATTCAAGTTGTAAGTGTCACTAGATTTGCATAACCTAGATTTTAGGTTATGCAACTCTAACTGGATTTGCTATCATAATATAAACTAACCTAACCTAGTTAATGCTACAGTAATATAACCTAAAATGCTGATCTACCCAAACTGGATTTGATATCAAAACCTAAACTAACCTATCCCAATTCATATTAGAGATCTACCTTATCTGGATTTGATATCATAACCTATACTAACCTAACTTAAATCATGTTACAGATCTACCCTAACTAGATTTGATCTATAGTAATCTGATTTGATATCATAACCTAACTTAAATACTTCATACTATCTGCATAAGTTTATTCAAGAATTTATTTGAAGAATTACATTGTAATACTGAAGCCAATTTTGTGGTCACCTAGAAATTCTAATTGATCCTATTGTCTGATCCGAGGTTATAGTTTGGGCTAAGTACCGGTGCGGACAACGAAACCCAAACTATTCCCCAAAGCATCGTTTAGCAAACAATGTCCAGGCCAATCCTGACACCTATTAACATCCCGATTTGCTTATTGTGTAACAGCAACACCCCAATCGTATTTCAAAAGTTATTTACACAGAGCGAGAAACCACATCACGAAACGCTTTCCGATCGTAATTTGTATAGCGTACAGCATCATATTTAGAGACAGATATAGAGAGAGACTTGTGATAGAGAACCAATTAATCTTCATCTAATCAAGGAAGCCAGTCGAGACGCCTACTCCGACGCCGACGACCAATTTGTCAGTCTCTAATTTCAATGTTATTCCCAATCGCGTCTCAACTCTTCATGGGCGGGTGGCTTCCCGATATTATATTTATCCATCATCAAGGCCAGAAATTACAAATTGCTAACCTCCAACCAAATTGGATTCTTTTATTTTCCTTTGCGCTTCTCTATTTTTTCTCTCCTTTCTGTCTTTTTCTCTCAAATTCTCAGTCTTTGGTCGCGTCCGTCGATGCTCCGAGGAGCAATCGATTCGGTAATTGGCGGAGCGAATATTCGCCGAGGAAACTTTTATTGTTTCCGGAAAACGGAAGTCGGTTTTCTGCATATTCCGCAGATTAAACCGAAACTTGCGGAGCGCTACGTGTCCTAATTAACTTTACCTTTATAAATCATCGCGCGCCTCTCTTAAATAATCAACCTGATTCTTGATTATCTCCACAGTTCTTTTTTCATTCTCTTTCTTAATATTGCTACATCTAAAGCTCTACAAAAAGAACAAACTTTTAACAATTGATTACGTATTTCATATTGAAAGAACACGAACAGATTTATGTTTCATCAAGATTTCAAATGAAATATTTTATAGTTTGTATTAATTCTTAATTATACAACTTTCTCTATATTGTCTTTAAACTGAATAAAAAAATATAGAATTAACCTAACCAATCTAAAACCTATTATAACCTATTTTTATATAAAATGATTAGTTTCATATTCAAATTAGTAATAATTAGTATACATTTACATAACGTTTTTTTAGTACCAATCTATAAAAAATCTTTGATTTCATAATATTAATTTTTTAAATATGGAAAGTTAATCTTAGTAAACCTAACCTAAAAGAACCTAACACAAATGATTTTTCATTCATTTTAACTAGAAATTTAGTAAAATTTGTATAATAAATTTAATTTCTATAATAGAAAAATACTAAAATTATGATTTGAGTATGAAATTTACTAATTCAACGAATTAGTTTATATATATATTTTTTTACTATTGTAAATATAATAATACAATTTGAAGACGATTACGTTATGCGGATTTGATCTCCACATAATGCAGTTCGACTATACAGATTATTTTATTATCCGTATTCGCATAGTATGACGGAAGGGATTACAAAGTTTTACGGAATTGTGCACGGCTCGCAGCATTCTTTTCTCTCCCTAACAAAGTTTCCAAGAGAATTGTATGCGATCTTCGGCAACTTTTGTTCTATCTGTGTACTTTTTTATGTATAAATAAATATACATATATAATACCAAATTGCTATATACTTGCGGAGTGTATTAACATGGCCTACTTCTGAAACAAAACATTTATTTTATATTTTACATCACTTTCAACTTTTATTAGTTTAAAAATAACAAGAAAATAAGTGAATAAAAAAAGAGATTCTTGCATATTTAAAGATGTTGAATAGAAAGTAGAAAGTAATAGTGTAATCCGAGGATAAAAATTGAAATTCAAATTTCAATATGAAGCTAAATTTCGATAGAAAATAAGTTTAGAAATATGAAACTATGAATATTTGAGCTATTTTATATCATTTCAATGACGTAATTAAACAGTATATAACATAGTTATTAGCATAATAAATGACAGCTGTCACCACGTTACTCGCTTTGACACTCACAGGTTGACATTGGATGACATCTCCCGACTTACGAACTAGTTCCGTTCCAAAGGGTAGTTCGTAAGTCGGGGGAATTTTAAAATTTCAAAATAAACTTATCTAACCACACTCTATCATACTTACTGACTGCATAAATTTGAAAAAATAAATTAAAATCAACAAAATACTTTTACTTTTACAATTACTTTTGCAATGTAGTTATTTATTACTATATATCTCCTTGTAACAAGTTAGAGCTTTTAAAATTTTGTTCGTAAGTCCGGGAGTTCGTAAGTCGGGGGATACCTGTACATTATGCATTATAATTTTCTTCTTAAATTTGTACAGTACATTCATGGCATATAAAACAAAGGATGTATTGATTATAAAAATAGAGATTTCTCAACATATTAAATGACAGTTGTCATTTCGCGACCCATTAAAAAATTATAGGTTGACAATTGCTGTTATCTAATATATTGTAAAGTATAAGAGATTCCTTGTAAAATTTGTAACAATTGAATACAGTTCTTTCTTGAACTAAAACAAAAACAAAACTGTGGATATATTGATTATAAAAAAGGGGATCGAATGGGTCAAACTGAGCTTTTTTCTGCACTTACCTTGATTCAATCAGAATTTCAAATGAAATACCTTTGATTTAGTAGTTAAGTTACCGAAAATATCGACTTAGTCATGATTTATTCATTAACAATACTTGTTTTTGAAATAATCCTTTGATCGGTGAAAGCTCTACAGACTACAATTCTGTAATGGTTTCATTGAACTAAAATCAAACAGATAAACTGAATGAAAAATAAATACATACTTGTTTGGAAATCGAATATTCTAATTTGCGCAAATAGATAGAAACATATATATTTAAATCTTTGGACATTTATATTCATGGAAAAGAATCTTATTACTGTTATCACTGCGGTACGGAAAATGATGGGAAAGTTTAGCAAAGAAGTAGAATGTGGAGGGCTTTGAATTAAAGCCCGCATTTAATTATAGAAGAACAGGAAAAGCGCACAGAAAGAATAAATAAGCATTGACGGAGAGGCACCGTGAGCTGAAAGTTTAAAAATAACGACGTATTCAGCGTATTATTACGAGGTTTTCGCTCGAGGCGAACCAAACGAATGCGACCTGCAACAGCTTTAAAGGAGAGAGTCCTATTCTCATTTTTTAAAAATTTAATTTACTTTTATAAGCTTCATTTGCTTTTATCACTTGAAACATTCTATATTTGTTAATTATTTTTACTCATAATTTATTCTAGATTTTTATTAATTAAATAATTTACCTAAAGAGTTCTTGAAATTTTAATAAAAATGCAATCATGTGAACATCCTATCTTTTTGTTAATTATTTTTGCTCTTAATTATACAAGATCTTTAATAATTAATCAATTTAAGAATATGTACTTCAATAAATCAATTTATACAATTTACTTTAAGTTAAATGTCTAGCAATTTTTTAAAAATTTAATTTACTTTGTTTTATAAACTACATCACTATGTTATTTCTCTCTTAATTATATAAAATGTTTCATAATTTATGATTTTAATTAAGAATATTTACATCAATACATCCTCATTTGATTTCTGTTTACAAAACCAAGTGAATTCTGCTTCAAATTGCAAAAATTTTAATAAATGTTCATGTACAAAAAAAAATGTTCAAATTATGTTCGCTGAATGATTTATTATGTCATCCGTGAGCAGAGCTTTAAATGATAACATGTTCGAAACGCTGCGTGTTTATTTTACGTGCACAAAAAAAATAACAACAAGCTGAATCGTTTCAGCGATGTAATCAAAATTCGCAAAAATATGCAACGTGTTGTGTTGAAATTGAATACATAAATCGATAACCACATTGCATTTTTTTTATGTAACGTTTTGCAATGTTTAAAACGAAATGGATTTGGTGCGATGTATGAATTGAAAGTACGATGCGATTAATTTAAGTTTGAATGGGTTTTGTTAATTGAATAGGTCGAAAATATCAGGAAAAAAACTATTTTCTTGTTTTCTGAATATTTTTTTTGTTGTTTCTTGAAAAGTAAAGTGTAAACTATTATGTAATTTATGTAACTTATGTAATTCTACTTTCTGTAGTAGCAATTGGTACACGTAATCTATATGTAGTATAATGGTTTTAATTGTTTTTATTAATAATAAAATTTACGATCTAATTCAATCTAATTTAAATTAACCAAAGCTTAGATAATCTTGCCTAATCTAACATAATATACTCAAATCAGCTTAACTTATATAACTCCAACTTATCAAACTTTTCTTAATGTAACCTAATCTAAGCTAATGCAAAAAAAATTCAACTTAATCTAACTTTAACCTAGCCTAACCTTATGTAAAACATTATGACTGTACTTAACGTTTTGTAATGTTTAAAACGAAATGGATTTAGTGCAATATATGAATTGAAAGTCACATCGTATTCAATTAAGTTTGAATGGGTTTTGTTAATTAAATTGGTCGAAAATATCAGGAAAAAAAAACCATTTTCTTGTTTTCTGAATGAATTTCTATTGTTTCTTGAAACGTAAATTATAAACTATTTTTATTTATTTTCATTATGTTTCAATGTAAATTAAATTTTTTATCAAATATCAATGAAAAGTCTTGAGATTGAAACGTTTTTTCTCTCTATTGACGTTGAATGAATGAAATTGATGGAATTCGCTTTAATCTTTGCTACAGATCAGATATTGATTGATTCTTAGCCCAGCCACGTTTTTATCCAAGTCAGCTCACTTTCTTTTATCTACACTTTTTTCTTCATTAACTCATATATACAAAAAAATATATATTTGTTTATTTGCAACATCATTTTTATATCAATAATTCTACGTTAAGATGTTTTGGTATAAAGATTTCAAATCAAATATTGATTTTATATATTTTTTTTCTTATATTAAGAATTTAAATCATTTTTTTATATGAAAAGTATTAAAGACTAGACGAGAAAGTCATAACGTTTCCTTTGCTCTCTTTACTTTGTAGAGCTTATTGTTTTCATGCTATCAACACGTACAAATAAGCCGAAGCTTTCACGAGCTTAACAATACAGATGGCCATTCTCGAGGTGTATGAGTATACGAAAAAAATTCTCTATCTTACCTCGGAAACTATAAGAACCTTCTGAATTACATCGAAATGCGGCATCTCTACAAAGCCTAAACATTACGTGAACAAATCTATATTGGTAATATCATCACGAAATGATTTGTATTCAACAGTCTATGCGTATTATGAAACTTTCATATTTATTAGGTAACTTATGTAATTGTACTTTCTGTAGTAGCAATTGGTACATATAATTTATATGTAGTATAATGAATTTATTTTTTACAATAATAGTAGAATTTATGATCTAATTCAATCTAATTTAAATTAACCAGAGCTAAGATAATCTCATATACTCGAATCAGCTTAACTTATCCTACTTATATAACTCCAACTTATCCTAATCTAACTTATCTTAATGCAGTGGTTTCCAAACTTGATGTTACTACGCCTCCCTCAAAAGTATGTAATCATTTGGCGCCTCCCCTCCCACCATTTCATAAAATGAACGCGTATTACAGCAATATCGATAAGAGCACAGGAATGTGTCTATACTTGC
>NW_017098098.1:0-8590 GCF_001412225.1 Nicrophorus vespilloides
AACCATACGCAACGAAGCTCACACTTTAGACGGTAAATATTTAGGTTATGTTTTGGTATATTGCTTTCCATTGCTTACATTTGAATTAAGGTTGCATAGAGACCACTGAAGATGGCGCCACTCGATTTTCAAAGTTGCGAGGGCACGCCACTACACAGCGTCTTTGGTCCCCAGCTCCAAACACAAGAAAAACAAATATTAACGAAGGTTTTTCAGTTTAATTAATTGTAATTATTTAAATTATTATAGTTTAATTAAATTATTACGACTAAATTTAGGTTAGTTAATTGACGTGAAACAAAAAAAAATAATGAATGAAATAAAATAAATAAACGATTTAAATAATAGTTTCAATAGTTATAAGAGATGTCGTAGTATTTTGTAAGAAAGATTACTGTTACATTTTTTGACAGATTGTGAATGAATGAAAAGTTTTTAAATGAGTTGAACTAAAGTTAGGTTTGTAAATGGACATTGTTAATGAAAGATGAGATGTAAAAACCTATGAAGAATTTAAATATTAGTAAAAATAGATGAAGTGGCGTAGTAAAAAATAAAAGCAATTGGACAGATCATTCATAATAATGAAGTTAGCACTACTACAATTTGTTCAGAACTGAATGAAGCGATAGTTGTTACTACTGTAAATAATTGGAATAAAATTAGGTTAGTAAATTGTGTTAGGAATATACGTACTACGGACCACTGTTACGCCGAACCACCAATAGAGGGCGATCCAAGGAATACTAGGCGGAACCATCAACAGAGGGCACTCAAAGAATCAGCACTACCAACTGCAGAAATCACATCGTCGATTGAAAGTACCGAAATTGTTGAGAAGCTTAAAGCAGATCCAAGCGACAGATGTGGCCCGCATACCGAGCTTAACACATCGATAGTGCGCTCTGCCGAGTAAACTGCTTACTATCGAAGATAAATTAATACAAAGTTCCATACTTTTGTTGTTTTAATCGACATCCTGACAATATTTCTAACATCAGAAGTGGGATACAACTCCGTTACACAAATCAAGGAAAAATTTCACGAGATGCCAAACTTTTGGATTGTGAACTTCGTTAATCCAATAGAATTACGGAGGGATTGAATGAATCCAATTGGACGGATTGCGAAGAAAATAAAACGGTGAGAGTATCTTCCTGTACGAAAGATTGATTATTTGCGAAAACTTCGATCGCCACAATTTACTATATGTTTAGCGAAAAGTTATTAAAGTTGAAAAGAACTTGTTTATAATAATAATAGATGGAAACAAAATTCGAATCGGAACAAGTCTTATTTGTTTGTGATATACGATCAATATTATAAACAAATTAAGTGAAAAATAATGAAAGCATCATAATTGAGGAAATAGACGGAGTAACAATTATATATCAAATTTTATTAAACATCTTTTTGTAACTAGATAAAGCTTGTTTGGCGTGTAGTACCGTAAATTTAATGCGTTGTTATGTTATGATTTTATGATAACTCATTCATATTTTGTATATATGCTTGCGAGTTGTTTATTATAATTATCTGCATAGAATGTAGTTTAAGTTTTTTTTTTTAATTATTACTTTAGAAGAGAACAAAATTATGTAATTAAAATTGTTGAAATCTCTAACTACTTGTATAATTACATAATTAATTATTAGAAAACAAATTTCAACAAGTTTTTATTAGTATTTAAAATTTTCAAATAACTCTCAGATAAAATTAGTTCAATTGATTTATACACTAGTCTAAACTTACAAAAAAAACAATAATAAGACAAAGTCTATGAAGTAGAGTACAAAAACAAAGGTGGATTTTATTAAATCTATAATTAAATAGGTGTAGAGGGTAATGAGCGCTGACTGCGCACGCTACTATAAATAAACGTTCCGCACTATTTATATAACTTATTGCAGTCTATTGATGGAACTATAGCTTAGATCTGCATAATTTAGTATCTTGGAAATGATCAATAAATCGGACATCTGCGACAACAGTTCTGGAAAAACTCGCATCTAAACTGGGAATACCGGTTTATACAATAAGAAAAGTAATGGTGGAACGATGCATTTAGAAATTGGTGATGAAGCAAACGTGAAGTTCTAAACCTTTCCCCAAAGAGCTTAGCTAATCAATAACGTAACTAATTAAGAAAAGCAATAAACCTCGAATTTTATTGGTTTATTTTTATTTTTCTGTTTCGATTTTTATGGACGATTCGGTTTAATATGTAAAGAATAATGTAGAGTTTAGTTTTTGTTTAGTTAACTTTACTAATTAATTAATTACTTATTTTCTATCTAATTCATACAAAATAAATATAAATTCATTTATGGATTTTTTTCTAGTTTCTTATACACTATTTAAGTTGTCTGGACTTAACTGTAAAACGTCATTAGTTTTCATTCATTTCGAATTGAAGAGTTAATTGTTTATGTTTCTATAGTAACTAATGAAATATGTTAACATTTGTTTGTTAGTTAAAATTTTAAAGAATATACAAATCTAATGTAATTGAATAACGTTTAGTAATTTAAATTTTGTTTAAAAAAATATAAATTTTATAGTTTTTTTTTACAATTCATACGTTGGCTTCATTTTTTCATGTAATGTCAACAATAAGTAATTATGTTAATGAAAGTTAATTGAAATGTGCCTGAAATTATAATAAATTTTATGTTGGCAGCAGTTTTGTACAGCTTTGCAACATTAATTGATTGCCTTCTGTATTATCCCCTGTATTCAATAATTAAATGATGTAATGCAATAACCATTGATAAAAAATTCAATTGTTATTAATTTAGTGAAAGTGGAGAACGCAGCTATTTACAATAAATTTCACAAATGATTATAATTTTTTGTTTTTGGAAATTTAACAATCAGTTAATGTGAAATGTACATTTCACAAATGTATTTCCTTAAAAATAATTAACAATACGTTTATAATAAATAATAACAGTAATTAAACATCAATTGTTAAGTTGTTAACGATCCGTTAAACTCGAAACTAAATCAGTACTTTTCTTTTGTACAAAATTTTAACAATTGTTCGCTGTTGACAAAGAATTCGCGAGAGCGTCGAATATTCTATTACGTTGAGTTCATTCATATCGTACAGTAACAATAAATTCTCAATTGAGTAAAATTAATTTAAATGCACGTGAAAAAAAAATTGACGAATCACATTAATTACAAAAAAATGTATTTCTATGTAAACGGCGCAAAATTAATTTCAGCCGCGGTAATTTTTTTTTGGCGAAGCGCGAAATTCAAACTCGTTGCGTTAATTCGATACATCCGTATCCGCAATGTTCAATGACCCCATTCACTCTGCAAACTTTCCATTCGAATTAATTGAATGTGAGGTTTAAGTGTTCAATAACATCGACTGAAATTAATCCTATTTCTCTGTAATTAATAGAAATTATCAATGTCTTTCCAATGTTTCGGATCGCTTCTGCTAATTACCTTTTGTCGAACGGGGTTGTACATACGTACGTACGGTTCATTCAATTAAAATCAATGTAATCAGCCTGAGCCGCACACGTGAATCCTGTTTCCATCTAATTCCGGTATCGATCAGACTGCGTAACCGGCGTATTATTAATAATAAACACTTTTGTAATGTTCCTGCTCCCCACCCTAATAACCGCCGCACTAGGGAATTCATAATTATCACATAATACGCAAACATCGTTGTTCTGGTTTATGAGGTTCAATGTTTTGTTTAAAGCATTATAGATTATGATAGGTTAGGTTATGTTATGTTAGAATTGGCTGGCATATGTTAAGTTAGATTATGTTCACGTGAAGTAGTTAATAGTATACAAATATTTGCTATGTCATCAAAGAAACGGTACTATTTTATTTTAATCAATTCTATTGAGATTATGTTAGTATTTAAATTAAATTACTAATTGTAATAAAAGAAGCGTTACTGCTCTATTTTACGCTGTTATGTCAGTTTTTATTTGTTGGACTTATATCATACACATCAGTTTTATTGAAATATTTTACAACTTGTATCAAATTTCAGTTGTGGAAACACATATTAATTCAATTACAAAACTTGTATTATATTAAAAAAAACTATTAAACTTTTTATCATTCTTAATGATTGTACATTAAAGAGCTATTATTGAAATATGAAGAATTTACAGTCTTTAGTATTAAAAATATGTGTCAGATTTTTCCAATTCATTTTTTTATTTATTTAAAATTTTTATTAAATCTTAATT
This sequence comes from Nicrophorus vespilloides, assembly GCF_001412225.1. Taxonomy (NCBI): domain Eukaryota; kingdom Metazoa; phylum Arthropoda; class Insecta; order Coleoptera; family Silphidae; genus Nicrophorus; species Nicrophorus vespilloides. The sequence goes on from NW_017098098.1 coordinate 4,233, forward strand.
ACATTTTATATATCAATATTTGCGGAAAATAATTGCAATAATAAAAAAAATAGAAAACTCTTAACTCATTTCTGTAAATCGAAATATTTAAATTGAATAATAGTATTTCATAAACTTTAGATTTGATTAGTGATTAGTGAATTGGTTGATTTTATAATACGAGGGCAGTCCTAAAAGTTTCCAAACTCACGTATATGTGGCGGTTTTTGTTTGAATAAAACTACTTGATCAAAATTATCAAGCTTATAAATCTTAAGTTTTAAGTTTGAAGACGTTGCGTTGTTTAGTTGCCATCAATAATAAATTTGTAAACATGGAAAATCATTATGTGATACAATACTTTCATTTAAAAGGTCTTATTGGGTGGCAGAGTATAAAGAACTTTGTACGATCTGCCAATACAAACATCGAACATCGAACAAATGAGGTGACCACGCCAGAAATTATGAATAAATTCACAACATAGTATTGGATGACCGTTGTGCTGTAGGGAAATTTTTCTAATTTCATCTTACCAAACTCAGAGAGCGGTTCTCTGACTACTTTACAGATCTTGATGTACAAACTGTGAATTGGGTTGTAGATCTTTTTAAATGTGAAATTTCTAACATACCAGAAAAACCTCCAGGTTTTGCAGAGGCAATTCTGGAACTTCGATCCATTACTGAAGCACGCATTCAATTTGAGACCAAAGCAAATCTGTCGTTTTTTTGTTCTCAAAGGCTGCAAAAGCTTTCAAAATTGCACATGAGAAGGCGGTAAAAAAATTGTTGCCATTTGCAACAACCTACCTTTGTGAACAAGGCTTTTCCACTCTAATGAACATAAAAACGAAAAACAGAAATCGATTAAACGCAGAAGATGTATTTAAATTGCTCTTACATCAAAAAGTCCCAATTTTAGAGTAATTATATCAAACATGAAGCAGCATCATTTTTACAAAACCTGAAGGGGGAAAGTTTTCAATTAATTATTGTTTGTTCCAATTTAAGAATTTTATTTTGTTTGTCTATTACATACTTACTATTTTCATGTAACTTTTTTTATGAATATGTAAATGTAAATTAATTCAATAAATAATGTTTATTTAAAATTTACATTGATTGTTTTCTTTTCAGAAAGGGGGTGGGGGGTTTTAATATCGACTTACGCAAAAATATTTTGGGGTAATGGTTAAAAAAGTTCCCCAACCGCTGGGATACAACAATACCCATCTATTCAGATACAAACCCTACTGGTTCACAATAGGAGTGTTCTAAATTTATAAGATTGTTATCGACAATTCTATCACTATCAACAATTATAATTTCTTCTGGCTCAACTTCTATATTACAATACGAGTGATCTAAATTATGAAAATTGTCCCTAAAAATGCTGTTACTATCATCAATACTATCAATTTGTTTAACCTCTACTACGTCCAACAAATTTTCCGTTAACATTGGAAAATCGTAAAATTGAAAGACAGGTTTTCTTCTGAAAATTTCAGTGAAATGTAGATTACAAACTATCTTAATACACTTTATACGCTCCTTATCCATATTTTTCAATGATTCATTCCTCGTAGGAATTTTCCATTGCTTTTAGTATTGCACCCTGGGACGCAACCATAATAAACCATCCTAATATACAACGTACATTAATTCAATTATACTATAAAGAATAATTGTAGACACATTACTTACTTGCACCTGTTTGGTTGTGTTCTTCGAACATAAGAACAAAAGAAGTTTGAAACTACATAAAAAAGTTTATGGTCGCAAAGTAAACATTTGAATCATTTCCGAATATTCTTCTCTCCAAACCACGCAGACAATGCCCATACTAACTGGTTTCATTTTTATCATATCCTGTGCAGGCCTCCTGGCGCTATCGATGTGTTAGACTCGGTAGGCGAGCCACATCTGTCGCTTGGATCTGATCAAGATTTATCAACCCAGTCGACGTCGAGCCACCGAGCAGTACAGACCAGTCCATGTGCTCTCCGGTGTATTTACTCAAGTGCAGCGATTGAGCCTTCAGCTCTGAGTCACAACGTTTCAAGTGGTGCGGACCCCAGCATCCCGCCGATGGCCCCCAAGGAGGTGCCTTACTCTGAGTACATTAATGCTCTCCAGATGTTGCGTCAAGAACTCGCCGCCCTTACCAAGATTAATCAGTCGTACGCCAAGACAACTGAGTCACTCACGGCTCAAAAAGATTCACTGAAAAAACAACCTCAGTCAGCTTCTCCCGTTGTGCAATAAACTCACAGAGTGCCTTCTCCAAAGGCTTCTACGTCTGCTTTCATCGATAACATGATGTCGTGCAAGTGAAGATTATTCCAACAAAAAGAGACAAAGAAACTCTCCGGTTTCTTCTTCCACTAAAAGGAGACCGCCGTGTTCGCCGTCGAACGGCTCCAACAAAGTTCACGATACCCTCGCTTCTGCGGGTGAAACCTCTTCTGAAGGAGAAGCCCAGAATTCCGGTGTTGCTGCAAACGTGGCTCCGCCGCAGTCCAAGAGCTCTCGCTCTCCACCGATTGTCCTACGTTCCAGAACTGGCTGGGTCCAGCTTTCTGGAAAGATGACTGCCCAAGGTCTGATGACCAAGTTAGCCAAATCAACCTCAGATGGTATCCGCATTCAACCAGTGAGTGTGGATGATCACCGTGGCATCACCCAGTTGTTGGATGATGAAGGGATCCTGTATCATACGTTTCCACTCGCGTGTGACAAAACCGATAAGGTAGTCCTAAAAGGACTAGATAGAGACGTCAATCTAGAAGAAGTTAAAGATGACCTGGTTGTCAGAGGCATCCCAGTCATTAAAATAAGTCGTATGATGAAAAGCAAGCGACCCGAAGCCCTCAACAAGAAGAAGGTGATCGGTCAGTGCTACAGGTGCCAGAAATGGGGCCACGCTCAAAGATGGTGCCGCGCTAATCCTAAGTGCGTAAAGTGTGGTGAGGACCACGCCACCGATGTCTGTAACAAGGACCCAAATACAGAAGCTACGTATGCCAACTGTGGAGGGGCACACCCAGCAAGCTACAGAGGTCGCTCAGTTTGGCCAAAGCTGAATTCAAAGAAGACTTATGGTGTACCATCCAACATAGTTCACGAAGATATGAGTTACGCTCAGGCAGCTGACCGTAATCTCCAGGCACCCAGGCATTTCAAGCCTAGCCAGCCGACCCGTCCGTCGCCATCTGCGGCGCCTCGTGGCCAAACCAGACCAGTCAGTTACGCAGCAGCTCTTTCCGCCCCCCAAGCGATCAGCACTGAAATGTTCACCGATCTCATTGGTAATGCAAGCCTTGATGGAGAGGATTACCACCGTCATGCCTGCATTACACCACCAAACCCGATAGATTCAGGTATCCTGAATCACCTGAGAAGAGCCATTCTTAACGATGACATCAACTGTTATCAACGCTCTCCCAAGACTGCACTTCCTTCCACCTCCAGCTGAGCAACCAGGCTAAATCGTCACACCTTCACCGAAAGTCATGAGCCGAAAGGCAGAGTTTTTACTCACCCATAACAATCACCGTCATGTTCCGAGAGATAAAAGGCAACGGTTTCGGTAGTTCTGTTGGTGATGTGATTCTTGCAGTTTTCAATACCGGTTCGTGTAGCGTCCTCTATTGACGGTTCAGCATATGATCAGCCCATAATATAAATATTTCTAACATGTAATAAACCTGTAATATTTCAATGAAAGCTTAGCTTAGTGTTAAATTGGTTGCCTAAAATTACAAAGCTTTTAAGTAATACTATTCTATTCAATAATAACATATAAACAATAGTTTTTAGCAAAGTTATTAATAAATTCCATTATTATATTAAAAAATAATTGAATATTACTAGATATTAATAAAGTTTACACCAGGGGGACCAAGTCATATGAGAAATCTGTTGTATAGCCAACTGGAGTTTACTTGTAGTTCAGTTTTTAAATCTATAAATTCTAAATAGCTAAAACAAATTAGTTGAAATTTATCCCACTTTATATCTCGCAAATGTTCCTTCAATCAGACTGGAAAGCTAAAATAAATTAAATATATCTAATGGCACTTACAAAACAACCTTGGGAATAAAGACCTAAAAGTAAATCTAACAAGGAAAGACTAAAATGTTTAACAATAATAATTAAACTTATTTGGATCAGAACAAACTCGGTTAAAAGTAGTCAAGCAGTCGCGGATACAATATAAATAGTGCGAAAACGTTAAAACAATAAAAACTATTTGATAGGATAAAGATTTTTTTATTATTTTAAATTTCAAATTATTTGGCGCTTTTATATTTGCTGGTACTTGGCTTGTGGCGCCGCGTTATGTGCTCTCCATGTACTAAGGAACGCCACCGCAG
>NW_017098099.1:0-4968 GCF_001412225.1 Nicrophorus vespilloides
ATATTAACTTTTTTCTGATAAAAGTAATTAAATAAGAGAAAAATGTTCATTTTTCATTGACAAAAAAATAACTGTTATTCAAATCGTTTTACAATTATTTCGCAGCGTTTTCGTATGCATTTTTATTACTTTGTTATCAAAGACGCAGGTGTTCAAAATAGTTTCGCACCTGCAGTGTTGCGTGACGAATTCAATTGTTTTAGTACCGCTGTGAGAGATCGCGTTTTTGTAACCATATAAGGATTTGTTTATTGCTCGCAGCTGTGATTCGTCGCTACAATTCGAGACAATTCGTGCCAATACGAGCATTGTTTACACGCTTGAGATTCGCAGGTGCAACTGCAGGTGCAGATGAATCATCAAAATATAGAAACTTCGTGTCCATTGTTTTAACGTTTGCGATTCGCGGCACCCGCTGATTCATCACAGCGTAGACGAGGTGCGTTTTCGTGTCCATATAAGGAAGTTCAGTCACTTCGTTTCTATATTGTTTAAACGTTTGAGATTCACTGCAGGTGCAGATGATCATCAAAATTAGAAACAAGCGACGTTTTCGTGTCCATATATGAATTGTATTATCATTTGCCACCGATTCGTCGTGACAATTCGAGACAATTCGTGCCATACGAGATTGTTTACCGTTTGAGAATCGCAGGTGCAACTGCAGGTGCAGATGAGTCATAACTCTCGCAGCCACCGCAGATTCATCGCATTTTCGTAATCACATAAAGCGATAAGTAGAATAATTTGACAATATTTAGTGTTACATCAGTTTCTATTGCATTAAACTATATAAGATATTAAAAAAACGTAATAAGTAAATAAAAATATTCAATAATTCATAATAGATTAACAGAAATCACCGGAAAACTAATAAACATTTCTAACATTTATTTTTACTGTTTTTTTTTCACATATTTCTAAGCAATTTTCAATCCATCTATTGATCAATTACAAAACAAAAATTCCAATTAAATATCGAAGTTTTTTTTTAAGCTTTCTCAATTTTGAATTTTGTACAAAAAAAAAAGTACAATTTTTAAATTAATGTTTCGTTTAAGTCGTTTTTTTTATATGAATTTGTTTTACTTATATAAATCATTTATATATGATTATTAGAAACAATAAGAAAAATAAATATTTATATAAAAAGTAAATAGATTTCTGAAAACAAAAGAAAAAATTCGAATTTTCTCTCATTTGTTTTGGGGATTGTTTTTCTTGAATAGTTGTCAATTGTTTCGTACTTAACCAATAAAAAAACTGTAAGATAAAGCTTCAATTGTACTTTCCAATTAATAAAGTTGTTGAAATTTTTGATATATTTTTGCATTTTTCAATTATTTTTTTACAAAAAATATTATTTTTCCTTTATACTTTTTTGTAATTTTGGATATTTTGTTTTTCATAAACAATTATCAATTATTTTCTCATTAATCATTAAAAAAAAACAAACTTTCAATAACAAATAATTAGGTTTAACTCTTACCAATAAGTTGTATGTAAACGTTACTTCATGAACACCAAACGATTTGCAAGTATGTAGCAATACGACAGATCAAGAAACTCCTCTCTACAAGTTCGAAACAAATTGCTCAGCTTCTGTTTATACGACTGATTGAATCACATTTCTAAACTTCGCAGGTGCAACTGCAGGTGTACATGATTCGTCGTAACAATTCGAGACAATTCGTACCTTCACGAAGATTGTTTACGCGTTTGAAAATCGCAGGTGCAACTGCAGGTGCAAATGAGTCATAACTCTAGCAGCCACCGCAGATTAATCGCGTTTTCGTAATCACATAAGTTTCCATTGCATTAAACTATATAAAATATTAAAAGAAAGTTAAAAAAAAAACTATAATAAGTAAACAAAAATATTCATTAATTCATAATACTAGAAATCACCATCTAACATTTTTTTTTACTGTTCTTTCACATATTTCTTAAGCAATTTTCAATCCATTTATTGATCAATTACAAAACAAAAATTCCAATTAAACATCGAAGTTTTTTTAAAAACTTTCTTAATTTTGATTTTGTACAAAAAAAGTGAATTTTGAAATTAATTTCTTTTTGTTTAAGTCGATATTTTAATATAAATTTGTTTCTTGTTATAAAACTGTAATAAATAAACAAAAATATTCATTAATTCATAATAGATTAATAGAAATCACCGGAAAACTAATAAACATTTCTAACATTTATTTTTACTGTTTTTTTTTTTCACATATATCTAAGAAATTTTCAATGCATCTATTGATCAATTACAAAACAAAAATTCGAATTAAATATCAAAGTTTTTTTTTTAAACTTTCTCAATTTTGATTTTGTACAAAAAAAAACTAAAATGCAACTAAAATTCGCAGGTGCAACTGCAGGTGTACATGACTCATCGAAATGTAGAAACAAGCGACGTTTTCTTGCCCATATAAGGATTTGTTTAGCGCTCGCAGCTGCAGCTGATTCGTCGTAACAATTCGAGACAATTCGTGCTCAAACGAAGATTGTTTACACGTTTGAGATTCGCAGGTGCAACTGCAGGTGCAGATGAGTCATCAATATGTAGAAACAAGCGACGTTTTCGTGTCCATACATGAATTGTATTATCATTTGCCACCGATTCGTCGTGACAATTCGAAACAATTCGTGCCAATACGAGCATTGTTTACACGTTTGAGATTCGCAGGTGCAACTGCAGGTGCAGATGAGTCATAACTCTCGCAGCCACCGCAGATTCATCGCGTTTTCGTAATCACATAAAGCGATAAGTAGAATAATTTGACAATATTTAGTGTTACATCAGTTTCTATTGCATTAAATTATATAAGATATTAAAAAAACGTAATAAGTAAATAAAAATATTCAAAAATTCATAATAGATTAACAGAAATCAACGGAAAACTAATAAACATTTCTAACATTTATTTTTACTGTTCTTTTTTCACATATTTCTAAGCAATTTTCAATCCATCTATTGATCAATTACAAAACAAAAATTCCAATTAAATATAGAAGTTTTTTTTAAAACTTTCTCAATTTTGATTTTGTACAAAAAAAAGTCAATTTTTAAATTAATTTCGTTTCGTTTAAGTCGTTTTTTTATATTTATTTATATAAATCATTTATATATGATTATTAGAAACAATAAAAAATAAATATTTATATAAAAAGTAAATATATTTCTGGAAACAAAAGAAAAATTTGAAATTTCTCTCATTTGTTTTGGGGATTGTTTTTCTTGAATAGTTGTCAATTGTTTCGTACTTAACCAATAAAAAAAACTGTAAGATAGAGCTTCAATTGTACTTTGCAATTAATAAAGTTGTTGAAATTTTTGATATATTTTTGCATTTTTCAATTATTTTTTTACAAAAAAATATTATTTTTCCTTTATCCTTTAATTGTTCAAACGTTTGAGGTTCGCAGGTGCAGATGAGTCATCGATATCAAAAAAGACTATATTCATAAAATCCAATTAATTAATATATTTACTAAATGTGCAATTGCAAAAACGCAATTTCCTCTATTTGTTGAGAATATAACCAAACCCCCAAAAATACATTATGTTTCCCAAAACCAACAAACATCCGATCTGATGTGTCTTACACTTTACAAACATTATCTCTGATATATTCGCGGGTATCAGACGAGGAGACAGACATCATCCCGTTATTTATACCTAATCCCTCTGCACGACCCGCAGACCTCAAGTTCAAAATTTGACAGCAGTCACAAAGAGTTGCCTCTGGGCCAAAAAAAAAACAACGGAATTCCACCCCTCTCAAACTCCGTCAAACAAACACACACAAAAAAACGCCACCTCCCTCTCTCGGGCAGATGCGATAATATCGATTTCCGAAACAATGGGCGTACGTGTCTCTATTAACATGAAATTTCATTTTAATTTCGTCCGTTTTGTTCCACTATTTTGCACATGATTTATTCCGCATTTAGTCCAAAACCTTTTTATTATTTTTTTTTTTTTAGTACAAATTATTATTATTCGCGTTTCGCCTTCCTCTCCCAAAATCCATTCGGATGTAGGACGGAATAATGGAACTGGGAATTGGGAGAGGACGAACGCGTTTCGGGATTCTGCGTTTGTCACTGTCCGACGTCCGGTAAAAATCGCAGACTTTCCTCCTACGAGACACTGATGTATGAATGTTTACCGACTACGTAATTTTAAACTCCGATTTTCACTCTAACAAGAACAATATAGAAAAAAAAAATAAAATAAATATAGAAGGGAAATACGATTTCAGCGATGTGAATAATGGAAGCGCGCTCGCTTAACTATCAATTGTGCATCAGAAGTTTCGCTTTGGCAATTAAAGTTGTTGAGAACTTGGGAAAAAAATGTATATTTAGAGAGGAAGAGAGAAAAATAAATGAACGCGATGCAATAGAAAGCTGCAAGAAATGCGAACCCCCAGCGTCTTTGATTGTTGTTTTAATTACCACCCCCCAACCCCTTGGTGCGAGAGAGAGAGAGAGAAAGAGTCATTTAACTTAATTACGAGCGAGCTTCGGGGGGAGAAGCAAAAATTAAATTTAATTGGTTTTAAAGCGAAGAATGCAAAAGCGCCAACAACAAACGATTACAAAAAAAAAATTGCTAGAGAATTTATTTCGTCGTGAAAAAGTTTTTTCTCCCCCCCGAATCTTCGCATCGATTGGAAACGCTTTCAATTAAGAATGAATGAACTGAGCTTGTCTTCTTTTTTTTTGCTTTGTAACGTTTAGCAGTTACCTGAAATGATGAAAGGAGGGCAACAAGTTAAAATTGGAAGATTTTTCATTGATTTTCTCGAAAACTATAATAGATAAAATGAATCCAAAAGATGCATATGTAAGCTGAATGTTTGGGGAATCTAGCAAGTATTGAAAAACACTCGCTTTTTCGAGCATTTTTTCAACTTTGAACGCGAATTACAGCCAAACGGATAAAACCACAGTAATATA
>NW_017098100.1:0-1880 GCF_001412225.1 Nicrophorus vespilloides
TTTTTCGATATTTTTTTCAAATTTGAACGCGAATTACAGCCAAACGGATAAAACCACAGTAATATATCAATACTTGCTAGATTCACCAAACATTCAGCTTTTATACGCATCTTTTGGATTCATCCTATCTATTATAGTTTCCGAGAAAATCACTAAAATGTGATGCCACGTCAATTTATTTTTTTTTATTTCTAACGCTAATTACAGCCAAATGAATGAAACGATATCAATAAATAAACAATCGCTATATTCCACACACATCTAACTTCGATATTCATCTTTTGAATCCATTCAATTGCTATTACAGTTATAATAATTACACACAATAGAAGAAATTATCATTTTTAAAATCGTTATTTACAGGATTTACATTAAATATTAGTTGAAAAAACGTGAAAGACTAATGGTAATCTAATAGTAATAACAACAAGAAAATAAATGTATTGAAAACGAAACGGGAAAGACAAAAAAAAACTATAATTTCCGTTTCGTGTGAAATTAATTATCGATTTCGTTTCCGTTTTCACATACACACAGACAGACATCACTTTGTGTTGCGTTACGTAATGATTAAATTTCGATTTCGCAAAAAAGAATGTTTAAAGCAGTAAATTGAAAAAAAAATATTGAAAAGTGAAGCGACTAATGAATGTAATAGAATGTAATTTTATAGAAGTCGATTAGTTCTAATTTTCATTAAAAGCCATTAATAATATATGTTTGGGACACGCGACCGAAAACATCGATTATTAAATTGCACCGGTGTCCGGTTACAGAAAGCGCGCGTTCAAAAGCCACGGATTAATTTAATTATATAACGGGAAAATCGTAATTTAATTGCAATTACTGCGAGCCCCGACGTTCCGAGAACTCGATTCCTGCTAGCCACACCATACATACTATATGCACTTTGGATAAAACGAGGAATGTTGTTTTAATTAGAAAAAATGCACGTGGTATAGTTTTAGTTACAACAGATTCAGCAATAGTTCAGAAACTAAGTCAAATTTATTTACGTAAGAGACGAAAAGTTCATTGTATAAAGGGTGTAAAATAAAGAAAATATATGAATTTTACAGTTTTTGTTTTCTGAATTCAACATAAATGTGAAATATAACTTAAGAAACAATCAGAATTATAAACTTTACAATAAAACTAATTTTGTAACGAGTTTTTACTAAGAAGAAAAACGAAGATATTTGTATATTTTTGAGGATGCAAAGAATGAATAAAATTGTATAAATTTCTGTTGGGCCGAAAGTTTCGCGACGTCTTTTCTCCCCAGATGCGATTTTCATTTAAGCTATCGCGTCTTGATCCGAAAAGAAGGAAACAAATCTGGGGTGGTTTGCGGCACCGCTATTCATCAATCGGAAAAGTGGAAGAAAAGTTTCCGGAATTTCCATTGGTTGAAGAAAGAAAAAAAACAAACTTTGAAATTGCACCACATCAGTGTTATTAGTTTTTATTTTCCATTTATAGCTGCTTTATCACGTACTCGTTATTAATTTCTATATATATTTAGAAGTATTTTCTTTGATTTTTTTTGATATGTAATAACCGGCAATTCGAATCGCGTGCGGCATGAAAATCAATTTGGGCCGACCGAAAATTGGCGGTTTTGGGTAATCTTAATGTTGGTTGATTGTTGTTAAATAACAAAAAAAAAAATAAAAGATTGGGGAAGTGTTGTGAGAGAATGTATAGGAGGCGCGGACGCTAAGTGTGTTATATTCCGTGTCCTTTAAGTGTCTGGCGCCGGGCGTTATTAAATGTGAAGACGTAAAATTGGATTTTCGCGTCGAAAGTTTTTGCCTCGACGCTTTCGAGTTTCCTCCGCCGGTTATTTAACTTGATGCGTTATATATTTTGGTGGGTGG
>NW_017098100.1:1899-2566 GCF_001412225.1 Nicrophorus vespilloides
GGGTTGGTTAATTGGGGGCGACGTTCGGCTGTATCGGAAATTCGCGTTTTCGTATTCAGGGAGCGGCGGCACGTCGTCAACTATTAATGGGACCAAACCCCCCCCCAAAACATTTCAGTCAGTAGGCGTTGGTTTTCAAGAGAGAGAGAGAAAGAGATAGAGGGACGTTGGGGGCAGTTTTCGTCCCTCGTCACGAACTTATTTAACGGAGATTTGCATGATTCCCACAGATCAAATATTCAAATATATATATAGAGTTCAGATGTATACGCATCTAATGGCCAATTTCTCTCTACTAAAACACAATCCTCGCTCTCTCTCTCTCTCTCTCAACGACAACGACGCACGCGATTTGCATACGCTATCTTCAACCCTTATTTTTGTATTTCCATAGCAACCCTTGATATACGTAAAGTAAATTGTCTGCTGTCTCTTGTTTCTATACTTTATTTCAATACCAACTCAACCAGGGGGCCTGCACAGGATAGGGCAAAAACTAGTCCTTTTATTTTGAGTTGGTATTAGCTTCTTACCATATGTTAGAGAGAAGAAGATTTTTTTTAGTGATTTTTAGAGCGAATCGGTTGAACTCGAGATGTTCGGAATCACTCGGAACTATTTGAAATGTTTACTTCCGTTTGTTTCTCGATTACAAAACTTTTTCAAG
>NW_017098101.1:0-15218 GCF_001412225.1 Nicrophorus vespilloides
ATTCATTGGAAGAATATATAAAGAAATATATATAAAATAAATATAGTGAAACCTCGCTTATCGAGCACCTCGCATAACGAGCATTTCGCTTAACAAACAAAATTAATTGTAAGAAAAATGACACTCTTAACGAACGACGTTTTGCATAACGAGTGACGATGAGAAAAGTAGTCCCGGATTGCGCGCCTGCTACATCATGTATTATTTCATTTGTAATTTATATTACCATTTAGAAATACTTTCTGCTTCGATCAGTGCGAATTTGCCATAAGACGGTTTGAAAAAATTAAATTGTAATTGAGGAAAATAAATAATTAGTTAACAATGTTAGTTTCTGTACTATTCATTTTTATGTGTTTTTAAAGTCCTCGATTAGTCGGGTTTCAAACAGTGCAGTACATCTTTTAAAAAGATGATTAATTGGAAGAATATAGAAATAAGGTTTCAAACAGTGCAGTACATCTTTTAAAAAGATGATTAATTGGAAGAATATAGAAATAAATAAGAATATAGAAACATATAAAATAAATACAGTGGAACCTTGCTTAACGAGCAAATTGAATTGTAAGAAAACTTACTCGATTTTTGAACTATACGAGTAAAAATTCGGAAATGTTGTAACGGATTAAACTCGTTAAAATAGGTTCCACTGTATATCGTTTCGAGTGGAGAAGACGTGAAATGTTAAAGACGTTAATTTTCATGAAATGTTTACAGGTATTAAATATCTCGAAGGCGTTGGAACTGAATACCGTATTAGTTTTAATTTATTTAAATTGCCGAAAAAAAATGAAGAAAAATGTGTATAAGGATGTGTGGTTCCATAGGTAATCCTCGCAAAATGAAAAACGTCGACTGCTTTATTGTTAGCACCAGCGAAGTGAAAACAACAAAGTTCTTCGCAGCAACAACCAAAAAAAAATTGGAGGATCAAAGTTTAGCACTTATCTACATAAAATACATATTTAGATGGTTAGAACATGCTGGATATACGGTCGAAAAATACATGCGAACATCTCGCGGGAGACGGCCGGCAATATTTAAACTTTATTATTGAAATATTTAGATCAGGGCTTGAATGGATGTGTGCGGGTTTTGTCTGCATACGTGGCGGAGGGAAGACCTCGAGGGAAATGCAGCTGGAACGAAGGGATTGTGTATGTATGTGTAAGAGAAGGAGAGAAATGTAGTGGAGGAAAAGGGCGGAACTGGAGTTCGTTGCAGCCCTTCTGCATGTCGCATTCTTATGTAATTCGTGTGCCAATGACAGAGATTCGTAGAGAATTACGGGTGCCGATTAAAACCCGATTATATTTTATTCCCATCATCTTCACGCTTCTTTTTTTTCTCTTCTATTTCTCTTCAACTCCCCCTCTCTTGTTTTTTTTTTAACCGCTCGCGTCTGGTCCATCCATTGTTGAGGCCGTAATGAAAATGTTTGGTTATTTTATGGACAACATAAATGTAATGTACGGTCATTTGATTGGCGTTTATTATTCCCAGTCCACACATTCCGACCTACCCTTCACACACACAAACCTTTTTATTTGCATTTTTCGACCCGCTTCTATCAATATTTAATTACGAACAGAACGAACAACTCTTCCCTCTTCCTTTACGTTTTCAAAAAGATAAAGTAAACTCAACCAGTTGTAGATTTACTCTGCATCATTTATTTCGCTTGAATCCTTCCATTTGCAATTTATTATTATAAAACATTCATTCATTTGCAAATGTCATTGATTCTGAAATTTTAATACAGTGGAACCTCGATTAACGAGCAAAATAAATTGTAAAAATGGGACGTTTCGTATAACGAATGACGAGAATAGTAGAAGTCTCAAATTGTACTCCTGTAATATTCATACTATAACAAAATAAAATTATCTTCGTGGAAATCTAATATAGAAAAACGAATAACAATAAAATATTAATTTATTACTTCTTTTTCTCAGAAAATCTGATTTTATGTTTGTACCCCCTAATACTAAAAAAATCTTCCTTCGTCAGGTTTTTGAAGTTATTTCTGAATAGATTTTTCAAACTGCTTTTTAATGTTATCTGTCAAACGATAAGTCAATAATAAGATTTATTTAATTCTAGTGACAAAAACCGTTTTTTTTAGTTTAGTTTTCGAATTGCATAAATTTCTTTAAAAAACCGGTTTTCAAAAATCGGATTTTAGAAACCGTCAAACCCTAATAGATACATATAAATCTTGTCGAAAAATGATCCTGTAATTTTAGTTGAATTTTTGGCAGAAACCGTTTTTCCGTTTAGTTTTCGAATTGAATAAATTTCTGTAAATAAACCGGTTTTCAAAAATCGGAATTTAGAAACCGTCAAATCCTAATAGATACATATAAAACTTGTCGAAAAACGATAATGTAATTTTAGTTGAATTTTTGGCAAAAACCGTTTTTTAGTTAAGTTTTCGAATTGCATAAATTTCTTTAAAAAAAAACCGGTTTTCAAAAATTGGATTTTAGAAACCGTCAAACCCTATTAGATACATAAAAAAAACTTGTCGAAAAACGATCCTGTAATTTTATTTGAATTTTTGGCATTTCTTTTATACAGTGATCAAATTTATTGAATTATCAGAATGTAAATTGTTTGTAAAAATTATAATTACATTTTTTATTAAAATTAATTCTTAATGAAATTTGAGATTTTACGTTCTAAGAATATCATGGAAGTAAAATTGTTTGTTAATACAAAGGGAATAATGGAATCGCAGAGGAACAGCTTAACCTACAAGACGACAGCCAACAAACAACTTACAGAAGAATATAATGGTAAAAACTTCGATTGGAAAGTATACTAAAAAACAAACTGTCTACCGCTATTAGATTTAATTAATTAACATAATGAAACAAAAATTGTTATAATATTGACTTTACTTCTGATTAATTACTTTTCATAAAGTATATAAAATATAAGAACACGTTTGAGTTTAAATAATAGTGTAATTACTTATTTATTTATTAAAAAAATACATATTTTTATAGACAAATGTACTCTTCAAATATGAACTAATTAAACATTGTTGACGAGTGAAATGAAAATACACCTACGGGGCTTTTCATAATGGCAACGTAATATAACATTCGAAACGAATACTGTTTTGATGAAAATAAAAAAATCGATCAATCAAAAGCACAAATATTTACGCAACCAGAAATGTGTTTCATTGCGTAAATAGAGCGCATTTTTGTATTATTTGAAGACATTCAATACTTCATTTCTCCATATGCATTTTTGTATGATTACTAAAATAAATAATAATAAAATTGTTTGATTACGTTTCAATTTATTTGATTTTTTTAACTCAGACGTATTTACTTATATTTCATCGAGTTTTCTGTCTGATGAAAAAAACGTACAAAATTTGATTCTTATACGAATTTTTGTTGAAAATATTGTGTAATAAAAGTACAAAAATTTATTAAAATAACATTTTAACGAATAGTTACTTTTTTTTGTCACATAAATTTAATATTTTTATATACGTAATTTTATTAAAATAACTAGAATTGTAATAGTTTAAAAAAAAATACAAATCGCTTCTTTTTACATTGATTCTAATTTGAATAAAATCAACTTAAATTTGATCTTTATATGATATTTCACTATAAACCGTTCATTTTTTACCAGGGAGTCGAACCGAAATTAATTTCGTTTCGGTTTAAGGTTACGTTCCAAGTAAATGTTTATCGTTCCAGATTCGGTTTCGGTTCGTCTCCAGAAGTTCAGTTTCGGTTGAAATTAAAATTTAATATAAAAAAAAGCAATTTAAATTGGTTAGTTTAAAATTTAAAATCGTATCCAATATCAAATTTTGATTTAATTTTATTTACCAAATTCCTTTCTTAGTATTGTTTTTCAATTATAACATTGAAAATACAAAAGAAATAAAAATTAATTAGTCACTAGTTCAACATGCACTTTGTAATGTTTCTTCAGTCATGTTTACAGTAATATCATTTTTCAGTCACTTTCATTTGAATTTGTTCTAATGTTAGTTGCACAACACTTGTGCTTGCCCTGTCTTCTTAAAATTTTCTCTTTTTAGTCGGTGTTTGATTGTGGCCGTTTCGGTTTTCAATTAAGCCATTTTTCGTTCCGGTTACGGTTCAATTAAAAATTTCGGTTTATTTTGCTTTCCGGTTCAACGCTCTAATTTTATACATTACATACGTAATTTTATTAAAATAACAAAAAATATAAATGTTAAAAATTTTAATAAATTTACATAAATTTGATCTATATACAAAATTTTGCTAAAATCCTTCCATTTTAAGTAATTTTCTTAAATTAACAAGAAATTTAGTAGTTAAATAAATACTTTAAACTCATTTTAAGTTAATTAGATTTTTATATCTTAATTTACTAATAATAAAATTTCAATTACAGAAAATGAAAAAAATATATATAAAAAAAAAATGTAATTATATTTGTATCTGTTTTAATGCAATGATGAAAAGTATAGAAATTAATAAAGTTAAGTTAATTGAAGCTTAAAGTTCACGGCACATATTGCACGTAATGTGTGTGTAGAAAATAATTAGAACGTTAACAGTTAATTAAGTTTTCGTAGTCGATGGAGTTGTGAAGCGTCGCGAGGTCGTTGGTATGTGTATACAAACTCACGTAATATTTTATTGATTGATCCCCAAAAGTGTTGTTGCCGAAAGCGCAATTACGTATTCTTTTTGGAGTCCACCCTACTATATATGTGTTACGAAGGAGTTCTCGTTTGGGAATGATTATAATGTCACGTACGGTAGGCAATTACCGGCTCTGAAAATTAGCGGGAGCCAATTTGGAGCGAGTTTAAAGTGATCAAACTCTGCTAGGCAACTAATAAAATTACATATTCCGTCGTAGGCTCGTCGATTACACCTAAACTTCGTACGTGGAGGTATACATGTATACATTATTTAATGTCTCCTTCATTAGCTCAGACGAAGAAGCATGAAACTACGCGTACTTTGATCATACCGAGAATAGGACGATTATTATAAATAACTGAGCGAAGAGTAAAAGGAAAAGGAAACAGAGAAAAAAGAAAGATTGAAGGCATGTCATTTCCAGTGGAGGAACTATGGGAATCGATAATCAACAATTCCCCCACATGTTTTTTCTATTAAACGTACACTTCCTGGAAACACGTTCATTTCGAAGCCAACTGGAACATCAAACGATGAAAAATTTAACATACAAATAAAAATCGATCAATTCGTTGTTTGGATATATGTGGAAATACACAAGTAATTTCTTATAAATAAATAAAGAATTTATTTAAAAAAAAAACACATAAAATATTTAAGAAATATTTCTAACATTTTTTTGTTTAAAAAATTTCAAAACTTATAATAAAATTCAATTCCTAAGTAACTTGTCAATTATATCTACTTGTTGAAATACTTACATTTATTAAGTATGTTATGTATATTAAATAATGCGTTTCTCAGACGCCACGCGAGTAACGGAGTGTTAAAGAACCTTTTTACACCTACCGACCGATAAAAATATTACAAATATTTCGCGAAGCAGTAAATAGTTAATATAGATAGTAAATAATACAAATAAATAAAGAAATTATTAAAAAAACATAAATTATTTAAGAAATATTTCTAGAATTTTTTCGTATAATAAATTACAAAATTTGCATAACACAATGTCTAAAGTGCTTACTTGCCAAGTAACATGTCAAGTACATTTACTTGTTGAAATACTCACAATTATTAAGTGTATTATGTATATTCAATAATTGAGTTTCTCAGACGCCATGCGAATAACGCAGTGTTAAAGATTTTTTTTACACCTATAAACCGATAAAAATATTACAAATATTTCGCGAATCGATAAACAGTTAATATAGATAGTAAATAATACAAATAATACACTACAAAACTTGTATAACACAATGTCTAAAGTGCTTACTTGCTAAGTAACTTGTCAAGTATATTTACTTTGCGAAATACACACATTCATTAAGTATATTATGTATATTCAATAGTGTTTCTCAGACACCACGCGAATAACAAAGCGATAAACATCTTTTTACTCCTACGGACCGATAAAAATATTACAAATATTTGGCGAATAAAAAAAGACAATAAATTATTTAATAAATTACAAAACTTATAATAAAACACAATGTCCAAATTGCGTACTTGTCAAGTAACTTGTCAGGTAAATATACTTGTCGAAATACATGTACTTCACGAACCTGTAAAGAGTTAATATAGATAGTAAATAATACAAGTAAATAAAGAAATGATTTAAAAAAATCCATAAATTATATAAGAAATATTTCTAGCAATGTTTCTAATAATAAATTTCAAAACTTGTATAACACAAGTCTAAAGTGCTTACTTGATAAGTAACTTGTCAAGTATGTTTATTTGTCGAAATACTGACATTCATTAAGTATATTATGTATATTCAATAGAGTTTCTCAGACACCACGCGAATAACGAAGCGTTAAACACCTTTTTACTCCTACGGACCGATAAAAATATTATAAATATTTCGCGAATCGATAAACAGTTAATATAGATAGTAAATAATACAAATTATTATTAATAATACAAAACATTGCAAAACTTGTATAACGTAATGTCTAAAGTGCTTACTTGCCAAGTAACTTGTCAAGTACATTTACTTGTTGAAATACTGACATTTATTAAGTATATTATGTATATTCAATAATTGAGTTTTTCGGACGCCACGCGAATAACGGACTGATAAAGTACCTTTTTACATCTGCGAACCGATAAAATTATTACAAATATTTCTAAAATTTTAAGTTGGAGTTGTCTAATCACATTTTTTTACAATTTTGCTACGTTTCATTCATTAATTGATATTGACATAATTGTGAGAAACGTATGCATTTTTATAACTTAATTTGTTTAATGAATGTGACCATAATTAATTAATTAACTATGAATTGTTGAAATATAATTTTAAATGTTATTATTATTATTTCACTTTAAAATTAAATGATTTTCAAAAAAGTTAACAAGTGATAATTTTTTTACTAATTGTTGGTAGAAAAATTGTTTAATTGCGCTAACCAAATTTACACTTTAGTAATTTGTCTCCCTAATTTTATTTGATAATTCATACTTTTCATAATAATTGGATTATAAATTATCGCGCGTGTTTTTTCTTTCTTACTTAATGAATTCTGGTGAGGTTATAAATACAGGGATTCTAATTTAGGCGTAATTGAGTTAACGCATTGTTTTCTTAAAGAACAAACCGCTCCTTAATTGCGGATTTCTTGAGCCCTTCGTGCTTGAAGCGCAGAATTTCTTATCAGACACCTGCAGGGCGTTCACTGTTATGCGTAATCGAAAAACACAGCGATCCGATGGACACATTCATCCACTCTCTTATTTTTTTGTAGTAGTAACAAAGGGCACGCACAGGCTTCGGTTACGCAACGGGTGGTGCATACTATCCCTTCGTACCTGTCTTCATCACGCCAAAATAATACAATAAAAATACGTACAATGAGAAATGCCACGAGGCTAATTGTAAGTTTCTATGTACAATAAGAGGCGAACAAAAGTTGAGTGTTGGCACGAACGAAAGTCTTCTGCGCTCGACAGGTTTTAATTACAATTTTTCAGACACATTCGATAACGTCCATAGATCCAACGTGATATGATTCAAATGCAGGTTTCCATTACCATAAACTCGTAACAGGAAGTACTTCATTACAAAGCACAATACAACTTGACGTTTTTTTTACGCAACTACGAAATAATCCAAAATTGAACTTACATTAAAATAACTAATTATAAATATAACCTTATAACCTTTTCATTGCATAATTAATAAGTAAACAACTGATTTTATGAGACTAAATGTATTTTGACAAATTTGAACACGTATAAAAAGAAAATTGTAATAAATTGAAATCTAAAAGTAAATATACATTAAAGTCTGCATAATTCACTTTAATTTGAATATTTGTACTAGTAATTAGCATGTGTAGTCATTGAGTAAAACGATAAAACAGGAAAACACTGCTTTCATAAGACTAGGTTTTTTTTATGACAAATTTCGAAATGTATAAAAGATAAATTGTAATAGCTAAACATCTAATAGTAAAGCCTAAACATTTGACTTTAATTTGAGTATTCATACTTATCATAATTATTCATAATTATCGAGCGTCTTCATTGTGTAAATTGACAAAATATGAAGACATTGCATGAAAACAAATATTTATTAACTGTGACAGTTTATTGCAAGAAAACAGTGAAACCACGACGAATCTTAAAGAACATTCAAATTAAAGCATATATATTTAAGTTACATTGAAGACATTTTTATTTACAATCGGCATACGTGGTTATAAATGATCTTAAGTATATTAAAAATAATTTAGTTTTCATATTACTTAATTAAAATTCAGTTTGTTTTGAAGATTTCAAATCGTGAATCCGGACTAATCGAAGCCGCACTAATATTTATAATAATACAAACAGATGCAGTGATTTTCAATTAGAAGAAATACTATAATTTTCTATCGTCAATACTGATACAATACAGCGTTTTCATAACTATAATTTAGGAACATTTTCCCATCACCGATAATATCTGTAATTTGTATCATACCTAAATACGTTTAAATTGATAACGAATCAATCGTCGTTAAAACAGAAATAACAACCTGAAAGAATCGATGTAAGAGGTGTGACAATTGGGTCATTGATATAAGAGCTTTACATTAATAACTTGTTTCCATCTTTATGAAAACGACATTGAACGAAAGTTTCGTCTACAATATATATTTTGTTTCTCCAAGTTATATTCAACAATAAGGAATAATTGGAGAAAATCACGAAAAGCATAAATTACGTTAAATTATTCTCTATTTTTGTAAAAGTAATGTGTTTCAATAAAACATTCTAATTTTGGATAAAAGAAACTATTGAATATTACAGAACTACATTCTTATATAGAAACATTAACTTGCACTTGAAACACAAAACCCCTCAATCTCCGAGCAAATTAAAAAATTCCAAGGACGACACGTCACCAAAACATACATACAAAACCACCATACACTATCACTATTTACACCTCCTCCAATTTCAGCCACAAAAAAAAATCCCAAACTCAAAATCACATTCTCTCCTGCGGCGCTACCAAGCAACGCACCTCCCGATAACCCAGAAATCTCAGCATTCTTAAAATCAATCAACCCAAAATTCCTCCCTCACAATAAATAATGACTTGAACCAATGTAAATAATAATACTCATATAACCAATGTAATTAATAACTTCATAATCAATGTAATTGATATTTTTTTTTATAGATTTAGAACATAAGTAATAAGCATAATATTAATGGCACAAAGAGCAATAGCTCACAAAAGGCAACAAACCTAACAACTAATGATACAAATGTAATACAACTATATCAATCAAATAAAGAAACTTAAAACTGAACTGAACTTGAAACACATGCACTTGCAACACATGCATAGAACAATAAAACCTTTTTGGAAAAACTCTCTGGTTTCTCATATTCTGCTAGTTTTTACGACCCATCTAGGTCACTACCTCAAAAGGAGGATTATGTAAATGTCGGACAACCAACTATAAAATTACGCCTAACCTCCCCAAACAATTGTAGGATTTCTCACCACTCTTACACTTCCACATGGCAAATTAGCTCCTACCCTTAGAATATTATTCTGTATTCAGTACGTCTTCTTACATATAAGACGACACTTATGTTATTTTAAGTTGATTGCATGCTGAAAGAGCTTAGGCTTAAGCAGTATGACTACTTATGTAAAACTAAAATATGTAACCCACTTCACATAAATAAAAACATTTGAAACTTTATTTTAAGTTAGTCCTAATCCTAGTCTTAGTTAGTCAGAGACTCATGTGAGTCCTAGGAAGAACCTAGTTTTAGTTCTAGTTTGATACTACTCTTGACCAGCAACCTATGCTTGTAGCAACTGGAAGCTAGATTAAGAATCACCAGCATCTAAGTGTTAAATAAATTCTATTATTACACTGACTTTAATCTAGACTTCCACAAAATCCACTAGGACTCCACATCGACAATACAACAAATAATTCCACAGTGTCCAGAGATATTCCATCCCAGGACACGACAATTGGATTTTGTCTTATAGTCAGAAGGCAATAAAATATTTTCTAATAATAGTCCCATAAATCTTATTGTTACTAAATAATATTTGTGACCTTTGACCAAAAGCTTTTTGCTTGTTTACTTCAAGTTATTAATGTTTTTTTTGTTACCATGTTTACTTCTGGTTTTTAATTACTTTTGTTTGAATATTTTCATGCGATTTTTGTTCTAATAATGAAATTGTTTTGATGAAATTATTAATAATTAAATAATTGAGTGTTTAGCATTTCCAAATGCAAGGAATGTGTGTGTTTAGGGGACAAATTTAAATGGAATTGTGTGATTCATAGGTAGAAAATCTCACGGATCTCGTGTGCTAGAATTAAGTTTTGAATCCCTTAAATAGTGGTAGTTTGCAAAGTGGGGGAGGGTTGGGGGAGAAGAACAATCGATATCGGGTTTTAATTTGTTTGCAGCGTATCTAATAATGCGGTTATAGTGCCGTTCTGGCAAATTGCCGTCGTGCAGGAGTTTTATTGCCCCGGGGGGGTCGAACACGGAGAGAGCGAGAGATGAAACACACACAATTACATCGCAAAAACCCTCCCAAACACCCACGCCTTCCGCACAATTGTGTAACGTTATATGTGTGTGCACGGGACGCGTTTTCCCGTTGATCTGTTAGAAGTCGCATCATAATGCGATCGTAATAAACTTGATTGGAATTTTAAAGTTTCCTCGAGTTCGTTTTATTTACACGGCTTCAGCATCGAAAGGTGCCACTTATATCCGACTAGTTTCGAAACTTTAATGAGAATCCGTTTCTGTTTTATCCATTTCAAGAATATTTTATAATTAGAATAGAGTTTTGGGGATAGAAACAAATTGATTAAAAATTAATAATATACTTTTATTAGACTACGTTTTTTTTTTGGCAAATTTCACAATGTACAAAAGATAAATTATTTAAAAATCTAATCTAATATTAAAGCCTATACATTTGACTTTAATTTGAGTATTCATAATTGTAATTATCGTGCGTCGTCATTGAGTAAATTGATAAAATGTGAAGACACTGCATCAACAAATATTTTTAAACTTTGGCAATTTGTTACAAGAAAACGGTAAAAACGAAGAGAGTTTTGCGAATTGAAACTAATTAATTAAAAATGCATACAAAAAAATAATGATATAGTAAATCCGCACTGACTGAAGCCGCACTAAGTGAGATATTGCTGTGCAGACAAAATAATGTGTATAAATAGCAGTAAAAATTATATTTTATTTATTTTTCTTTCGGGTTTCGCACGGTTTTATTGTATGTCTCTTATTCTTTCATTGTGTTTATTTAAATCTTTTGAAAGAACAGTTTGAAAACTTTAACGTGAATACGTTTCTGTTTTATTACTTTCAACAATATTTATGTTAAAAAAGTGCATTGCTTTTTGAGTAAAAAGAAGAAATTTTGAGAGTTTTTCGAGAGGTTTTTGTAGATTATTAAAAATGTACACAAAAATAAATAATATAGTAAATCCGCACTGATCGAATCAGCACTACTTGAGATATTGCTGTGCAGACAAAATAATGTGTGTAAATAGTAGTAAAAAATTTATTTTCTTTCAGGTTTCGCACGGTTTTATTGTATTTGTCTCACATTCTTTCATTGTGTTTATTTAAATCTTTTGAAAGAATAGTTTGAAAACTTTAATGTGAATACGTTTTTGTTTCATTAATTTCAAGAATATTTATAGTTAGTTGAGAGTTATTCAGATTGAAAGTAAATTATAAAAGATGCAATCAAAATATAAATTATATAATAAATCCGTACTGATTGAAACCGCACTGTGTAAGATATTGCTGTTCGGACAAAATAATGTGTGTAAATAGTAATAAAAAATATATTTTCTTTATTTTTCTTTCAGGTTTCGCACGGTTTTATTGTATTTGTCCGTCATTCTTTCATTGTGTTTATTCAAATCTTTTGAAAGAATAGTTTGAAAACTTTAATGTGAGAAACGAAAGAAATTTTGAGGTTTTCGGATTGAAAGTAGATTATTAAAAATGTACACAAAAATAGTAAATCCGCACTGATCGAAGCCGCACTACGTGAGATATTACTGTGCAGACAAAATAATGTGTGGAAATAGTAGAAAAAATGATCCTGTATTTATTTTTCGCACGGTTTCATTATTTTTATGTCCCATTGTTTAATTATGATTATTTAAATCGTTTTGTGCCGCATTCTCGTATTTTTCTAGCATGTTTATTTGTTTTCTTATATAATCTGCATTTCTGTTGATAGGCTAAACGATAAAGATGAGGAAATAAAAACTGCAAATAATGTAGAAATAAATATAGTGTCGGGAATTTGATATTAATAAACATGTTTTTTTAAATGATTTTATTTTCTCAAATATGTAAACAAATATGAGATACTTCAATGAAGTCATCTAGTCCATATGACTTTATATATAAACAAATATCAAATGCAATGAATGAGTGTAAAATAATTAAAAAAAAATAACAAACTACACGTTTATGCTTAGTTTTCGTTTTGTGCAAAGGGGAATCCCCGATCTGTGTTTGCTGAAGATATTCCGATGGTGGGAAGAATAACGGATATGGAAAGGGAATGTTGTTCATGTTCTTAGGGGAATACCCTGCGAATGTGAGACGTTTTGCGCCGATGAATTTGCGTCATTAGCGCTTTAGAGTTTGAGCTGGATTCAAGTTCTCTATTAAGATTGAGTATTTGTGTATCTTGAACACACAACTATAGAGTCGAATAAATTGGCGATAAGCAAAAATTAGTGGATCATTACAGTGAAGTTATGGATTCGAAAAAACAAGCCAGATTGCACATTTGTGGGCAGATCGATGAAGAGCATCATATGAGATGTTTTTTCTGCAGTTTGAAAAAAAATGTGGTTCAAGACGACCCAATTAACTATCTGCAAACATTAGTTAATGATGAGAGCGTAACTGTAGAAGCGAAAGAAGGTGTATTTGAAAATCTGCAGAAAGTAGTGGATGTTGAGAATGAAGTTATGGAATCCAAGAAAATAGATGACGAAATTGATAATCTAGAACAAGGAATGGATGTTAAAAGTGAAGCTATGGAATTGAAAGAACAAGTCGGCGACATTGATGAACTGCAAAAATGTGAGCAGTTTGAGAACGAAGCAATTGAAGTTAAAGATAAACATCAGACAAAAAATGTGCGTGTTGAAGATCTGCAGAATGGTATAGAAGTGAAGAAACAAGATGATGTAATTAAGCATCTGCAAAATTATTTCGGATATAAAGAAGTCATGTTATCATCGAATAAGATATACACGTTGTCTGCGTTAGACACATCAGATGCTCAATTCAGAGCAATTTATGGTAATATGACAAATAGAAGAAATAATGTGGAAGTCATCTCCATAGAGGAAGTATTTAATCCGTACACGCTTGCATTGTTTAACCTTAAGAAATCTGAAATGGGTGGAAGAGTACGCGAAATGTGGCACGGAACGACCGAATCTAAAGTGGAGCTCATTTGCCAGAATAATTTCAATTACCGATTGGTCTCCCAGTGTAGGTTCGGCAAAGGAATTTCTTTCGCTAAATATTTCACGTACGCATTTCATTACAGTGTCTCGCATAGACCAAAACCAAATACAGATTACTACGTATTGTATTGCAAAGTTTTATGTAATGATTGTCACATCGGTGAACCTGGACTGGTCTATCCAAACAGTGGATACGATGCGACGGTTAAAAGCAATGGAGATGTTTTTGTCAAGTATGACGATGATTCGTTCTATCCTATGTACAAAATACGTTTCACTTTGAAATAAACAGTTCGTTTATTGTTTCACTTGTTATTTTCTTAATATGTTCATAACTATTTTCTTCTACCTTTTTCTTATATAAGTCAAATAAAAGTTTTATTCTAGTTGTCTATCATGGGAATAAATATATTATTATTTCACTTGTTTATTCATTCATTTGTTCCTAACCTTTTTCAGCGTAAAATAAAACTAGAGGTAAGTGAATTTTGGAAACATTCATGAAAAATTTCAAAGAAATAATAGAAATATAAAAATTTCGTGAATTTGAACAAAATTAGCCTAAATAATACATTTTTTTATAATAATACAATTTATATGTGCAATAGTTAATTTTTTTCAACAATAATTGAAATAGTTATTAAGAGTGTTAAAATAGTGTGGGTAATCGATTCCGTAAACAACAATATCTTTCCGTTTAGTTATCGCACAGATTTTCTTTCTTTCATTATTTGGAGCACAAAAAGAATTAAATATTCATTATGTTTATTTAATTCTTTTTGTGCTCCACTCTGAAATATTCAAAATATGTATTTAATAACATCAATTTTGTCAATCTGAAATCAATTTAAATAATCAAGTGTAATTTTTGTAATTTGTAATTTTAATTAATAGAATTGTTATAGTAGTCTGCGCTCGTATTAACGTACCCAAATTTGCGTACGTTAAGCAAATGGAATTCAGATTTTGCTATCTGACTTATATAAGTGTACGTTGATTTAGTTATGATAAAAGTTAGTTTCTATTTGTTCTAATGAAATATTCAAAATAAAAATAATTCAATATAGGGAAATAAATGTGAGCTTCATAAATATATTTATTTATTTATAAACTGAGATTCAATTACTTTCTAATTTTAATTAGCGTTTGTATTAACGTACTTAAATTGCCGTACGCTAAGCGAATGAATAATTACAGAAACGTACACTTTAACGTTCAACATAACTGTACGTTAGTTAGGACAGAAGGTAGTTTCTAACTAAATAATAAAAAAATGTGGAAATAAATACTCCAAATAATATACAAAATAAATATGATTATTGAATTAGTTTAATCAATTTCAATATTAAAAAATAACGTGATAATTTGTGTAATACGCCTTTCTATTATTATTATATCAACGTTCCTTGGATGTTACTTGAGTAAGCTATTGTACGTAATAACGAACGTCTATTTAACGTATGATCTATAGTAGCAATTAATGTTTACAGCCGTATGTATACGTTCATATGTACGTTAGTTGAGT